>NW_028276478.1:0-127415 GCF_052056855.1 Sturnus vulgaris | reverse complement strand
GAAACCCCAAGAAACACCGGGAGTCTACACTCTGTCACCTGCAGCAGCCATTCCCAAGCGCCAGAGACTGATAACTGGGCGACCACTCGCCAGAGAGATTGAACTCGTCATCCCTTCAGAACGGTGAAAGAGTTTTTTGTCAGCTGGTGTTGTCTTTTTTCCCTGTGCTGGGGAGTGTCTTGCTTGTTAAATAAAGAGGTTTTTTTCTCCCACTCTTCTCCGAGGAAATTCTTCCCGAACCCGGTGGGGTGGGGGGGAGGAGTCGTGGGGTTTGCTGTCTGGGGGCTCCTTCTGGAGGTTTTCCCCCAAATTTGCCCAAAACCAGGACACTGTCCCTGTTCATTTTTAATCCCTCCCTCTTGTGCTGCCCATCCAGCATGCCAGGGGTTTCTTTTCGTTTTTTGGTTATTTTTCGTTTTCATTTTTCTTCTTCTTTTTTTTTTTTTTTAGGGGGGGTTCCATTTCATCGTGCACCTTGATGTTGATTTTCTTCCCTTGTCCTCTCTGCTGCCCCTCCTCCTTTCTGCCCCTTGTCCCCTGTGTCTGCAGGGCTGGGAGGAACTTCAGCCCTTGTGGGGGTTGCCCTCCCTTTTCTGGTGTCAGCAGAGTCACTTTCTGTGGGATGGACACATGGGAGGGGTTGCAGTCAAGTGCCCTGCTGCTGTCCAGGGCAGTTGGAGTCGTTCTGTGCCTTCTTTGGGGTGAGGAAAAAAGGCTGAGGGGGGCTCCGACGTGGTTTGGGGCACCCCAAGGTCCCTGGGAGAGGGAGCCGGGCTGCGCTGGAGGAGCAGGTGAGTCGGGCATGGGGGGGGGTCATGGTGGGTGCCAGAACATTGAGAGGGAGGGGTGGGTGTAGAATGCATGAAAAACAGAACCTTAAAAAACAGCTAAATATAGTCTAAAAGGAATGTTTTATTGGTTTGTGTTTGGATAGAGGTAGGGTTTTTTTATAGATACTGTATATATAAAAGATAAAGAATAAAAATATAGAAGCAAATATAAGAAACCAATATATAAATATATTACATTACATTATATTTTGTTATGAAAATAGAAATATATAAATATTTAGACTTTAAAAGGAATTTTTTATTGTTTTTCATTTGGTTAGAGGAGGGTTTTTAATAAATAATATAAATAATATAGGCAAAAATATACAAATATGCAAAAATAGATACTGACATAAAATTATTATAACTATATATGCATATATATATGTAAGTATAAATATATAGAAATAAATATAAATATAAAATACATGTATGTAGTATGTAATATAAATAATTTATCGATTTTAATATGTTATATTAAATAGTATGTTATAATAGAATGTAAATAGCATATAGTATATTAATATACTAGTAAAAAATACGTTAAATAGTATATAAATATAGAATACACAATATAGACATATAAATCTACAGATATAAATATGAAAACTAAATAGAAAAATATATTCAAATATAATTTAAAATAATCGAGTTTTTTGTTTCTATTTGGTTAGAGGCAGAGCTTTTTAAAGAATAATATTAAAAACTATGAACCTACAAATATAGATGGATATACATAAAATAGAAATACCATTAGTAATATAAATCTATGTATATAATGAATAATAAAATAATATTGTATATATGATAAATAGAATAGCAATTAAATTGAATATATGAAATATGTCTAGATTATGACTAGAAATTAAATATTAAAAAATAGATGATTTCTATATATAAAAGGGTTTTTTTTTTTCATTTGGTCAGAGGCAGGGCATTTTTAGTTTGGGTCGGGGTTTTTTTGGGGCGTTCATTGAGAGGATTTTATGACGGGTGGGGACTCTGGTACTTGGAACTCTCTCCCTTCTCTGGCTGTCCCTGACAGGGCGGCAGTGCCGGGCTGAGTTGGGCGGCAGTGCTGCCGCCGTGTGGGCACGGGCGGGTACTGCACCGTGCCCCTCTCAGGATGGCGGAAGGGCCCGCGGGCCGGGACCCAGCCCTGCGGCAGCACTCAAGATGGCGGCCTCTCTAGGACCCCGGCGGATAGGCGTCTACATAAAACGCCTGTCCGCGCTCGCCGGCGCCCTCACGCCCGCGGCAGCGCGGACCGCGCGGCCGTTGTCGGCACACTCTGACACGTCCGGGAAAATGTCGGCGAGCGGATCGGCGTCGGCGATGTAATCAGGCATCTTATGCCTACACACCGGGGTCCTGATTTTTTCCCGCCCTTTCTGCCGCCATTTTTGGCAGGTCAGCCGGGGTGCCGCCCGAGCCGCCATTTTGAGAGTCCCGACACGCTCAAGATGGCGGCCTCTCTAGGACCCCGGCGGATAGGCGTCTACGTAAAACGCCTGCCCGCGCCCGCCGGCGCCCTCACGCCCGCGGCACCGCGGACCGCGGCCGTTGTCGGCACGCTCTGAAACATCCGGGAAAATTGGCGGCGAGCGGATCGGCGTCGGCGATGTAATCAGGCATCTTATGCCTACACACCGGGGTCCTGATTTTTTCCCGCCCTTTCTGCCGCCATTTTGGGAAGGTCAGCCGGGGTGCCGCCCGAGCCGCCATTTTGAGAGTCCCGACACACTCAATATGGCGGCCTCTCTAGGACCCCGGCGGATAGGCGTCTACGTAAAACGCCTGCCCGCGTTCGCCGGCGCCCTCACGCCCGCGGCACCGGGGACCGCGCGGCCGCTGTCGGCACGCTCTGACACATCCGGGAAAATTGGCGGCGAGCGGATCGGCGTCGGCGATGTAATCAGGCATCTTATGCCTACACACCGGGTCCTGATTTTTTCCCGCCCTTTCTGCCGCCATTTTGGGAAGGTCAGCCGGGGTGCCGCCCGAGCCGCCATTTTGAGAGTCCCGACACGCTCAAGATGGCGGCCTCTCTAGGACCCCGGCGGATAGGCATCTACATAAAACGCCTGCCCGCGTTCGCCGGCATAAAAATAAATATGCATAAATATAAACATAGACATAAACATGCACAAACGTTAACCTGCATAGATATAAACATAAACATAAACATAAACATGCAAAACAATAATAATAAATATAAATATAAACATAATTAGAAATAGAAATACAAACATTAATAAAATCAGTGAGAAATGGGGTAAAATCAGTGAGAAATGGGGGGAAAAGCCATGAAAAATGATGGAAAAATCAGAGAGAAATGGGGGGAAAATCGGTGAGGAATGGGGAAAAAGATCAACGAAAAATTGGGAAAAATCAGTCAGAAGTGGGGGATAAAAATCAGTGAGAAATGGGGGGAAAAGTCGGTGAGAAATGGGGAAAAAAATCAGTGATCAACGGGCGGGAAAATGCATGAAAAATGGGGGGAATAATTCAGAGAGAAATGGGGGCAAATATCAGTGAGAAATGGGGGGGAAAATCAGGAAATATCCATGAAAATTGGGGGAAACATCCATGAAAAATGGCGGAAAAAATCAGTGAGAAATGGGGGAAAACATGGGGAAAAAGGAGTGATAAATGGGGGAAAAAAAATCAATGAGAAATGGGGAAAAATGGGGGAAAAATCCACGAAAAATGGGTGGAAAAATCCATGAAAAATCAACGGAAAAATCAGTGAGAAATGGGGGAAACATCATGGTGAAATGGGGAAAAAAATCAGAGAGAAATGGGGAAAAATCATTGAAAAATGGGGGATAAAAATCAGTGAGAAATGGGGGGAAAATGGGGAAAAACATCAGTGAGAAATGGGGGAAAAAAATCTTTGATAAATTGGGGCAAAAATCATTGAGAAATGGGGAAAAAAATCAGTGAGAAATGGGGAAAATTTGGGAAAAATCCACGAAAATTGCGGGAAAAAATGCTTGAAAAATTGGGGGAAAAAAATCCGAGAGAAAATCCCCGGGAATCCCCGGGAAAATCCCCCCGGAATCCCCGAGAAAATCCCCCAGGAATCCCCCAGAAAATCTCCCCGAAATCCCCGGGATCATCTCCCCGGAATCCCCGAGAAAATCCCTCGGAATTCCCCGGGAAAATCAACCCGGAATCCCCGGGAAAATCCCCCAGGAAAATCCCCGGGATAATCACCCCGGAATCCCCTGGAAAATCCCCTAGAATCCCCGAGAAAATCCCCCCGGAATCCCCGAGAAAATCCCCCCAGATTCCCCGGAAAATCCCCCCGGAATACTCTGCAATATCCCCCCGGAATCCCCGAGAAAATCCCCCGGAATCCCCGGGAAAATCCCCCAGGAAAATCCCCGGGATAATCACCCCGGAATCCCCTGGAAAATCCCCTAGGAATCCCCGAGAAAATCCCCCCGGAATTCCTCGGGATAATCGTCCCGGAATCCACGAGAAAATCCGCCCGGAATCCCGGGAAATCCTCCAGAATCCCCGAGAAAATCCCCCGGAGTCCCCGGGAAAATCAACCCGGAGTCCGATGGAAAATCCCCCCAGAATCCACGCGAAAATCCCCCGGAATTCCCCTAGAAAATCCCCCCGGACTGCCCGAGAAATTTCCGCCGGAATCCCCGGGAAAATCCCCCCGGAATCCACGCGAAAATCCCCCAGAAATCCCTGTGAAAGCCCCCCCGGAATCCCCAAGAAAATCTCCCCGGAATCCCCGAGAAAATTCGCCCGTAATACTCGGGAAAATATGCCCGGAATCCCCTGGAAAAACCCCCCGGAATCCCCTGGATAATCCCCCCGGAATCCCCTGGATAATCCCCCCGGAATAGCCGATAAAATCCCCCTGGAATCTCCAGGAAAATGCCCCGGGAATACGCGAGAAAATCTCCCCGGAATCCCCGAGAAAATCCCCCCGGAATCCCCTGGAAAATCCCCCCTGAATCCCCTGAAAATCCCTCGGAATTCCCCGGGAAAATCCTCCCGGAATCCACGAGAATATCCGCCCGGAATCCCCGGGAAAATCCTCCAGAAATCCCCGAGAAAATCCCCCGGAGTCCCCGGGAAAATCAACCCGGAGTCCGATGGAAAATCCCCCCGGAATCCCCGAGAAAATCCCCCGGAGTTCCCCTGGAAAATCCCCCCGGACTCCCCGAGAAATTCCTCCCGGAATCCCCGGGAAAATCCCCCCGGAATCCGCGAGAAAATCCCCCCGGAATCCAGGCGAAAATCCCCCAGAAATCCCCGTGAAAGCCCCCCCGGAATCCCCAAGAAAATCTCCCCGGAATCCCCGAGAAAATTCGCCCGTAATACTCGGGAAAATATGCCCGGAATCCCCTGGAAAATCCCCCCGAATCCCCTGGAAAATCCCCCCGGAATCCCCGACAAAATCCCCCCGGAATCCCCGGAAAATGCCCCCCGAATCCCCGGGATACTCACCCCGAGATCCCCGGGAAAATCCCCTGGAATTACCAGGGAAAATCCCCCCGCAATCCCAGGGAAAATCCCCCCAGAATCCCCGCGAAAATCGGCCCCGAATCCCCTGGAAAATTCCCCCGGAATCCCCGGAAAATCCCCCCGGAATCCCCGGGAAAATCCCCCCGGAATCCCCGGGAAAATCCCCCCGGAATTCCCCGGGAAAATCCCCCGGGAATCCCCGAGAAAATCCCCCCGGAATCCCCGAGAAAATCCCCCCGGAATTCCTCGGGAAAATCGTCCCGGAATCCACGAGAAAATCCCCCGGAATCCCCGACAAAATCCTCCCGGAATACTCGGGAAAATCCCCCCGGAATCCCCGGGGAAATCCCCACGGAATCCCCGAGAAAACCCCCCCGAAATACTCGGGAAAATCCCCCCGGAATCCCCGAGAATATCCCCCCGGAATCCCCGGGAAAATCCCCATGAATTCCCCGGGAAAATAATCTCGGAATCCCCGAGAACATCTCCCCGGAATCACCGAGATAATGGCCCCGGAATACCCGAGAACATCCCCCGGAATTGCCCGAGAAAATCATCCCGTAATCCCCGAGGAAATCCCCACGGAACACTCGGGAAAATCCCCCCGGAATTCCTCGTAAAATCACCCCGGATACCCCGGGAAAATCCCTCCGGACTCCCCGAAAAATTCCCCCCGGAATACTCGGGAAAATCCCCCCGGAATCCCCGAGAAAATCCACCCGGAATCCCCGGGAAAATCCACCGGGAATTCCCCGGGAAATTCCTCGCTGAAACCCCTGGAAAATCCCCCCGGAATTCCCCGGGAATATCCCCTCGGAATCCCCGGGAAAATCCCCCCGGACTCCCCGAAAAAATCCCCCCGGAATACTCGGGAAAATCCCCCCGGAATACTCCTGAAAATCCTCCCGGAATTCCCGAGAAAATCCCCCGGAATTCCCTGAGAAAATCGCCCCGGAATCCCAGTGAAAATCCCCCCGGAATCCCCGTGAAAATCCCCCCGGAATCCCCGGGAAAATCCCCCAGGAATCCCCTGGAAAATCCCCCAGGTATCCCCGATAAAATCCCCCTGGAATCCCCTGGATAATCCCCATGGAATCCCTTGGAAAATCCCCCAGGAATCCCCGAGAAAATATGCCCGGAATCCCCTGGAAAATCCCCCTGGAATCGCGGGGAAAATCCCCCCGGATTTCCCGGGAAAAATCCCCCCGGAATCCCCGATAAAATCTCCCCGGAATCCCTGAGAAAATCCCCCCGGAATCCGCGAGAAAATATGCCCAGAATCCCCGATAAAATCCCCCCGGGATCCCCGGGAATATCCCCCAGGAATCCCCGATAAAATCCCCCCGGAATCCCCCAGAAAATCCCCCCGGAATCCCCGACAAAATCCCCCCGGAATTCCCGAGAAAATCCCCCCGGAATCCCCGGAAAATCCCCGCGGAATTCCGGTCCATTTCTGTAGGAGAATAGTTTGTAAGGATAGCGCAGAAGGCACTAGTTGCCAACGAGTTACAGCTGTACTGATTAGCAAGGAGTGGAAACAGCCT
Organism: Sturnus vulgaris; assembly: GCF_052056855.1. Taxonomy (NCBI): domain Eukaryota; kingdom Metazoa; phylum Chordata; class Aves; order Passeriformes; family Sturnidae; genus Sturnus; species Sturnus vulgaris. Next base: position 120,547 of record NW_028276478.1, on the reverse strand, counting down.
TGCCTGCCCAGTGAGGCTGGTTGTTATAAAAGCGTGGGTCAGCTGGCTGCCAGTTTCACTAAGCACAGCTCCAGCTGGAGGTGCAGAGCCTGCTGCAGTGTGGGCTGGAGCCTGCTGGCTGTGCTGCGAGGAGGAAGGGACACGTGGCCGTGCAAGGGATGGACAAGGTGAGAGGATGCTGTGTGTGGGACAGACAGGCTCAGGTGGCTGGGGAAGGGACAGGCTGGGGTTTAGCCAGTCGTACAGAGGAGAGGAGGAGTCGGGGCTGTGTGGAGCTGCCTGTGAGAAAAGGAGTCAGAGTTGCCTCAAAGAAATCTGTGGAGAGAAGGCATGAAAAGTGTGTAATGAAAGACTAATGTTGGTGCCTGTCATGTCTGTCTTGATAGAATTGCTACACGTTTTCTCTGAATGCTTGAATTTAGACATAAAATGAAAACTTTCTTGTAAGAAAGGAATGCATTTCTCACCAAAGTGGTGTAGGGTGGGGGATCACAACTCACAGATGGCCTGGAAGCGGAACGGCCACAGGGGTTACTGTAACTGGGCCTCCAGTACCAAAGCCCCAGTGGGTTTAAAGGCTAGAGCTGGGCTGGGATTAGCACGGGCTCTGCAGCTGGGCTCATGCACAGGTCTGTCAGCACTCCTACCCGAGGACAGTCCCTCACCTAGGGAGAGGTTCTAGGCCTGGAGATGAGGCTGAGTTTGGGAAGGGTGATGAGGACATGGTTAGGGAGGGATGTAAATGCATATCAAAAGACTTAATTTTGAGGGGTGGCAAGCATTAGCTATAAAACAGTAAGTATTTACAGCTAAAGGCTGGAGGTGGGGGCTGTCTGAGGAGGACAGGACTGTTTAAGGCTGAAGTTGGAAGAGAAACCTTGGTGAAGCTTTTGCGTTAGAAACGGCCTCACCTGCCAAATCAGATTTTTGTCTTCAGGATTGCATGAGTGAGGATGCCACAGCCAAGGAAAAGGTTCAGGTTTGGGAGGCAAAGGCGAGTTAGGCAGGGCTGCAGGGCTGGGGCTTGGCTGTTTCCATACTGCTCAGGGCAGCAAAGGGTAGCTGGCTCACTGGGCCTTGGATCTAGAACTCTTTCTGGAACAAGGTGGAGAGCTGAGGTTCATGCAAGGAAGGGGCCAGGAATTCTTTGTCTGACTGGAAAATGCCAGAGGGGCAGTGTGTGACTCGGATAGGATGATATGTTCGTCTGGCGAGAGTCACAAAAGAATATTTTGGTTTACTGATAACTGGGCAGCTCAGAAGTTACTACTTGACTTAGTTGCTGCTCCCATCTGTTGCACACGTAAACAGAGCAAAGCAGACGAATTCTCTCGGAGCCTGAGGTCTTTGACTGGCCCTCCAAAAATGCTGCCCGCTAAAAAACAGACGTGGGGGAGGAAAGTTGTCAGATACAATAGAGCAAGAAAAGGCCACGGGCTTCAAAGTGCCCTCCAGCAGACCATGGAAGTGACGTGTCTGGAAGTGAAACCAGCAGTCTGCTTCCCCAGCCTCCTGGAAGCCTCTAACAGCTACACAGGCAGTGAGGGGAGAGAACAATTCAACCTAAAAATAATTTTCAGTAGCGTTCTGCACTGCTGTTAAAAATACTGCAACCAGGGAATGTGGTGTGGTGATAACTATTAGGCCTGTAAGTCTGGTAACTGGGGCTTTTAGCTCAAACATCTCGGTATGGCTACTTTGAGCCTTGTAAAAGCTGCGTTAAGTCCAATTTCTTGGGTAGTTCTACTAGCTCTAGCCTTGCTTTTCATCCCCTCAGTAACAAAGCAACTCCCTCTCGAGAATGTTATTTACTTTCCATATGATGTGCCTACCAATTTCTGGAATTGCAAATGTCTTTGGATACATGCGTAAATTGAAGTTTCAAGAAAGCTGTCAAGCTAAAACAAAGGCTTGCCATAATGCAGAAGAAAATGTTTTATGGAAGAACTGAGAGGTCCCTACCTGGGCATAGAATTTGCTATCGTAAGGTGTGTTCCAAACGGATCTGCCATCTAAACAAGCAGAAAAATAGTTGGAATGTAGTGAGTTCAATTTAACTATTGCTAGAAATAGGAATTATTAGCAGAGCTTGGAGCATGATATCACTAGCAGCAGTAAGACGCTTTTAGCTTGCTTCTCATAAATTACTTGTAAAAAGCATTTGTACCTAGTGTGTAGCAATTAATATTTCCCCATTTTCTTCCCCCCCGCCCCCCAGTCTCAGGTACTCCTTTTATTTTACCCTTTTCTGTCTTGTAACATCACCTTCCTTTATTTTATTCTATCTTCTGTTCTCAGAACATCGCAGCATCCTCTGTCAACGTGAAAGCATTTGTTCATCCTGTCTTGGAATGGCTGTCAATGTTGCCCTCTTCTGGATCACTTTTTTTTTTTTTTTTTTTTTTTTTTTTTTTTTTTTTTTAACAATATGTTGCTAAATGTCAGGAAAATTAATCCACAAACACCAGCGGTTTATGTCCAAAAAGGAAACAGAGGAGTCCTTTTTGCTTTATTCGAATAAAGGGAGAGGCCATGGGACATTCCCCTGGGATCTCTCAAATTTTTGGAGGACGCAGCCTCCTTTTTATCCTATTTTCCCGGCCGCATTTCCCTCTCTCTTTTCCCATTGGCTGAGGTACTTGAGAGGCACAGACTTCCCGGAACGCCTGATACCTGAAATTCCCCTCTAATGTATAACCCTCCCTTTTAATTTTTAATTCTTATAGAATTCATAGTTTCCCCCCGTTGCTTCTTTCATCTTTCGATATCCAATTTCATTTATCAGCAGCCCCGCAGTTTGTTTGTCAAGGCAACTATCTCTTTCCATTCATCAATCAGTGGAATCCATCCCATTGTTTCTTTTATCTCTCAGTGCTAGCCTTATCTACAGGCTGATCCACAGCTCATTTGTAAAGACAAATTCAACATTCCTCTCAGCTAATAAATGAGAAGTTAGCTGAAAAAAGTAAAAACTGGATTTTTTTTCTGGTGTGTGTCGGACAATAGAGTGGAGAGAATTTGCGGGAGGATGATCGAGGATATCCTATTATAATATCGTTCTCGGACATTTTACTATTTTAGATCATCAGTTGTATTCTGAAAGAAATCTATTTTAATGATATGTGTACGTTTGCACGAAGTTATAGTTAAATATAGCTTGCGGCTGGGCTCTTTAATGAATAGGGGTATTTTTGGTTTTAATTCAATATTTTATGCTTGTGGTGTGTAGTGTGCTGATTTATTTTTTAATGTTATTTACTACGTGCGCTTTTGTTTTTGAGTGAAGGTAACTTTCTGGATGGTTTTGTATTTGAGGCAGAATGAATTGAAGTAGGTTTTTAAAACTGATTTTTCATATGTACGATGGGGAGTTTAGTAGGGGCAGCTCTGATGGTGGGGGCTTGGTTGTTAATTTTATCAGACGGCTTTTGTTAGATACAGCTTTTAATTCTGGAAAGTTTTTTTTTCTAATGTCGTGCTTTGAAGGTGGTTTTCGAGGATGTATGGTATAGCTTTATTTTGTTTGTAGATGGTGTATGATAAGGGCTATGGTCTATTTATCTAATGCCATGTTTTTTCATTCAGGTGTTGATAAGGGAGTTCTTGAATGGCGTTTTGTGTTGTTTTTGTTTTTGGTGGGGCGTTGTTTTTAAAGGATACCTTGATAAGGTTTGCCGATGGCGTTCTAGCCTGTAGCATAAGGCATAGGGTAGTTTTTGAATTATTTTGTGGTGGCTTTGATTCTTGCCAGTATGTAGTGTTTGTTTGAGGTAATGCTGTGTAGCTAATTTCTGTTTTCCTATTAATATTAGAATTGGAGTGTTGTAGTATATGGGCTGTTATTATATCCTAGGGGTTCTATTTATTTGGTTTGATTGTTTTCTAGTTATGGATAATTTTTCTCAAAAAACCATTTTCAGAATTTCAGGCGTGACACAAAAGAACACTCAGATTGCTGGAAGGGAAACGTGTGCCCAGATTGTCTCGAAGCAGTGCTGCTGTCGGTTCTCGTTCAGTTGTGTCTTCTGAAAATGAGACTGTTGTATTCATTGCGCTGTGCTAAACACTTGTCATTCTCCCAATGCCAGGAAACAGATGAAGCTTGAAGAAAGAGGAAGGAATTTGGAAGCGTACAAACAAGCTGAGAAGAGGTTCAGAGATCAGGGTGCTCACTGGCAGCAGGGGCTGGGGGTTAGGGATGAGCAGGAGCAAAGCCGGAGCACATCAACCTCACCTCGTGTTTTCTCGGGGGCTTTATGGCCCTGGCAAGAGAGAGATGTTCACTGACGAGTCCCAGGCCGAGCCGTGAGCACAGCACGTTGTGTTGGAGCTGGGGGTTTTTTTTGAGACGTTCAGCAGCCACACTCTCTAGTCAAGAGTCCTGAGGTTTGTTGCTGCTCCACTTTCATCCTCATATCCAGCTTCCAGCCCTTTTCTTCTCTCTGTCCAGTGTGTCTTTTGTGTTCCTTTCTTGTCCTGTGTGCTCCCCATCCCATTCCCGTTCCCTACGGAGGGGGAGGGTGTGGAGACTGGGGGCTCCGACGTGGTTTGGGGCACCCCAAGGTCCCTGGGAAAGGGAGCCGGGCTGCGCTGGAGGAGCAGGTGAGTCGGGCATGGGGGGGGGGGGGGGGGGGGTCATGCTGGGTGCCAGAACATTGAGAGGGAGGGGTGGGTGTAGAATGCATGAAAAACAGAACCATAAAAAATAGCTAAATATAGTCTAAAAGGAATGTTTAAATGCTTTTTATTTGGGTAGAGGCACGGTTTTTATAGCTAATATAAAAATAAAATATAAAGACTAGAAATAGATTGGTATACATGTAAAATATAATGAAATATAAGTAGCAAATATCTATGAAAAATCTAGTGTATAACAGAAATAATGCAAATATAAGAATATGTATAAATATAAAATAGAGCTATGAGAATGGTAATAAGAATGGGGTAAAACATCAGTGAGAAATGGAAAAAAACCACATGAAAAATGGTGGGAAAAACAGTGAGAAATGGAGAAAAATCAGTGAAAAATGGGGGGGGGAATCTTTGAAAAATGGGGAAAAAAAACAGTGAGAAATGGGGGAAAAAAAATCCATGAAAAGTGGGGGAATAAATCAGTGAGAAACGGGGAAAAGTGGGGGAAAAAATAATTGAGAAATGGGGAAAAAAATCAGTGATATATGGGGAGAAAATCAGTGATTAATGGGCGGAAAAATGCATGAAAAATGGAAGGAAAAATTCAGAGAGAAATGGGGGCAAATATCAGTGATAAATGGGGGAAAAATGCATGGAAAATGGGGGGAAAATTCAGAGAGAAATGGGGGCAAAAATCAGTGAGCAATGGGGGGGAAAATCGGGAAATATCCATGGAAAAATGGGGGGAAAAAAATCAGTGAGAAATGGGGGAAAAAATCAGTGAGAAATGGGGGAAACATCATGGTGAAATGGGGAAAAAAAATCTTTGATAAATTGGGGAAACAAATCATTGAGAAATGTGGGAAAAAAATCAGTGAGAAATGGGGAAAATATGGGAAAAAATCCACGAAAATTGCGGGAAAAAATGCATGAAAAATTGGGGAAAAATCAGTAAGAAATGGGGGAAAAAATCCATGAAAAATGGCGGGAAAAATCAGATCGGCGATCGATAGCTAATGCGTGCCTATGGATTCGATCGGCGATCGATTGATCGCGCCTGCCGATCGATTATATCGGCGATCGATTGCTAATGCCTGCCGATCGATTAGATCGGCGATCGATTGATCGCGCCTGCCGATCGGTTATATCGGCGATCGATTGCTAATGCCTGCCGATCGATTAGATCGGCGATCGATTGATCGCGCCTGCCGATCGATTAGATCGGCGATCGATTGCTAATGCCTGCCGATCGATTAGATCGGCGATCGATTGATCGCGCCTGCCGATCGATTAGATCGGCGATCGATTGCTAATGCCTGCCGATCGATTAGATCGGCGATCGATTGATCGCGCCTGCCGATCGATTAGATCGGCGATCGATTGCTAATGCCTGCCGATCGATTAGATCGGCGATCGATTGATCGCGCCTGCCGATCGATTCGATCGGCGATCGATTGCTAATGCCTGCCGATCGATTAGATCGGCGATCGATTGATCGCGCCTGCCGATCGATTCGATCGGCGATCGATTGCTAATGCCTGCCGATCGATTAGATCGGCGATCGATTGATCGCGCCTGCCGATCGATTCGATCGGCGATCGATTGCTAATGCCTGCCGATCGATTAGATCGGCGATCGATTGCTAATGCCTGCCGATCGATTATATCGGCGATCGATTGCCAATGCCTGCCGATCGATTTATATCGGCGATCGATTGATCGTGCCTGCCGATCGATTAGCTCGGCGATCGATTGCCAATGCCTGCCGATCGATTAGATCGGCGGTCGATTGCCAATGCCTGCCGATCGATTGCTAATGCACACTATTTGCACACTCCTTGCACACCCTTTGCACTCATACAGATGCAGGAGGTTTCTCAGTTCTGGTCGGGGTTTTTGGGGCGTTCATTCAGGGGGATTTCCTCAAGGATTGGGACACTCCTTGATTCCATCCCTTGCCTGTCTCCCGAGCGCCACCCTGTGGGCAGAGCGCGGTACTGCGCGCCTGCCTCTCCCAAGATGGCGGCTCGGGTGTCGCTCCCCGACCTTCTAACTCTGGCTGCAAAAGGAGGGTGGCACAGCAAGGAGCCCGCTCGCTCTAGTGGGATGCCTGCGCACGACGCCGACACCGATCCCACGGGTGCGATTTTCGGCGGCGTTTCCAATCGTGCGGACATCTCCTTCAGCCCGCTTCGGCCCGGGGAAGAGGGGCGGGGCCGCCAGCGATGGTCCCGGCGCAGCCCGGGCAGGCTCGGGGCGGAGCCGGGGCTTGGCGAGGCGGGGCACGGAGGTCCCGGGGACGGGACCGGGCGGGGCCGGGGCGGTGCTTTAGGGGCGGTCCCCAGTGGTCCCGGGCGGCACCGGGGGCGGGGCCGGGTGATCCCGGAGCGGTACCGAGCTGTGCTGGGGACGGTGCTGCAGGGGCGGTGCCGGGCCCGCCTCAGGGTGATTGAATGCCCAGAAATCGCCTCCTCTGCCCCGTGCTCACACTGAGCTGCGGGCTGCAGCGTGCTGTCGGAGCTCCGCACACAGCACGGATTTGGGCTTCCCCTCCTCTCAAACCCTCTCCCCCTTCTTCCTGCTCCTCATCTTCCTCTTTTTCCTCTCCCTCCGCCTCGCCCCCCTCCCCGGGCCCCTGACTCCCCCCGGGATCCCCTCCTCCGGAGGCGGCCCTTCCGAACCGACCCCCCCTCCAAGCCCCGGAGCCCGAGACCGTTAAGGTAAGCTTTTGAATTGAAATATCAGGATATTCACTCTATCCCACTGGCCTGAAATTTCAGGATTGTACGATTTTTTCTTGAAGCAGTTACCTTTGCTGCAGGATTGTGTGGTCACCAGTCTCCTTTCCTGTGACTCTTGTTGAAATTTGCTGTCAGATAACCGGCTAGTAACGAAATATTTGACAGAAATCAATGCTGTGAACGGACTTCACTGCAGCAGTTGATGAAAGAGCAAAGAAAATGTCTGTCGTGTTTACGCACCCCCCCGAGGCTGAATGAATTCTGATACTGTAATAAATCAGTGCAGTTGGTGCCTGCAAAGGTCTTGACATTGATCAAGAAGATATTGCTTTGGATTTTTACTTTTTATCAGCGTTTCTTTAATCTGTACTTCAGCACTCTAGCCTTTCATAAGTCTTCTCCGGTTTCCTCTGGCCCTGCAGAGTAGTCCTCTCTGTTATTGTCTGATCCCAGCTTTGATGCAAGGAGTACTTTTTGTCTTGAAAATTAGCATCCCCCTCTGCATATTTAAATTAGTTATTTGACTTTTGAGAAAAAGCTGGTCAGCTCGAAGTCCACCAGACACCAGAGGCTGCTGTTTTTAGCACCTTATTCAAAGAGGACATCCTTTAGTTACCTAAGTAGGGGTAGAGATTTACCCTTAGGAATAAGGAATAAATGCAACCAGACTGTCCTGCCAAGAAAAAAAATCCAGTTACAGTGACTGAATTAGGGTTTAGTGGCCCTTGATCCTTGCAAGGGATTAAAGGCAGGTTCACTTGGTCTCCCAGCAATGAATGTCTCAACCGAAAGCTGCTCAAAATGTGCCGTTTTTCTGATGGTTTTGGATTCTTTTGCCAGGTGGGAACATGGACTGCTTGACTTGTTCCTGTGTCCACTTTCCACTTCAGTCCTTTGCATTTTCTCTGAAGGGAAAGCAGGAACAGGGAAGTTGGGGCAGTTCCGTCAGCAGAAAGGCTGCTAAGAATAGATGGTAAGGACTTACTTTTCTGCACAGTGCCATGTAACTGAAGGCTCGTTTTTGGATTTCACATTCTGTTCCTGCCTGGTTTTGTGAGAGCTGCAGGTGCATTTCTGTTTCCAGACCCTGCCAAAAATAGTCGCTTATATTATAATGAATCCTTTTTCCTTCATGTTTTCTTGCTTTAAAAGAATTACCCTGTCAGATTGATGTGAGCAGCAGTTGTTTTTAGATCTGCTGGTGTTGTACACGGAGTAACTGTAGAACAAATGAGTTGTGATGGCTTCCTTGTATTTGATGTGTGGAGAGGAGCAAAGGCACAGATTCATCCTGTGTAATTGCAGTCGTCCAACGTAGGTGCCAGGGTCGGCAAGCTGGGCAAGGTTTCCTCTCTTGCTGGGCCTTAGGGGGAGGGAGTTGAACCCTGGTGTCACTCGGATTCCTTCCTCTTCTCCCTCCTCCTTTCTTGCTTGTAGAGCTGGAGCTCGGGGTCACCGAGTTTGGGTGCTCGCAGTCAGGGCCTGAATTTGGAGAGCAGGAAAGCGGGGGGAAGTTTCTAGGCACGTCAAAGCCTGTCTCTAGGGTGTGGGACTTGTTGGTCTTCCTCACCACCCCCAGCAACTTGCACTTCTCTCTGGACCTTGCTGTGGTCACAGCCCACTGCTCATTTATGTGACTGTTCATCCCTCTGCCTGATTGCTTTAAGTACAAGTAGCCTGATTCAGGTTTAATTTAGCAATGATTTTCCTCTGTTTCATCGGTAGTTTTCTAAAACTCCCCTACAGGCTATTTTGAAGGTGCTTTTTTCTTTTTTTTTTAACTGCCTGTGATGATAGAAAGCTGTACGGCCCTCTGAAAGCAGTATAACCTGCTTTCCAAAAATTACAGAAGTAGGATTTTTATTGTCCACTATGCAGCTGAAGTCCCCCTAGTGAGCCTCTTGAACTGAGGGTGAGGAGAGCGGCAGATACGACTCCTCATCAACCTGCTCTTCTTTTCGTTCCTAAAAGAAGGAAGCATGAAGGTAACTATAGAAAAAGATCTGCATCCCTCGGGGTTTTGTATTTTAGGTGTTTTGAGGTTTATTTACACACCTCCTCCTTTGTTTCCTGGACAGGTTTTACGTGACAGTGGAGCGTTTGAGTACACGTGGAAGGAGCTTTCAATTTGGCTGGAGCACTTGGATAATACAAAAGAAGACCAGAAGGAAGCAGTGATTCAGTTTTTGGAAAAGGTAACGGTGTTCAAATCAGCTGGATAAAAAAATGCAAAGAATAGTGTTAGTGGAAACTGGAGGTCTTGTTGCTATTGTTGAGAAACCTGTCAAAGACCAGCGAATGAATTCTGAGAAAAGCCTTGTTTGGGATTCTTTATACGGAGGTGGCATCCTTCTTGTGTTCAGTGGGAGGGCAGCCAAATGATTTGTAGGAAAATGAAATCCAAAAAGATCAGCTGTTATTACAGCATTGTTGGTGTAAGGGTAGAGTGGTGTAGGTGTGGGTAGCTTTGATCTCCTCTTTAGGTGCCGACATTATCAGAGCTCAGTAGATGGTGGTCCTTGACAAGGAAAGGTGACACTTGCTGTTTACTCTTCAGGATGTTGAATGCCCAGTGCTTTGCCTCCACTGTGGTCTGCCCAGGTACTCGGTGTGTGGTCGCAATCTAGGTGCCAAGTTGTGGTGGGTTTTTGTTTTTCCATCAGTGTGGCCTGTAGAGCAGGAACTGTAGACAGAATCCTGCAGAAGTGCTATGGAAGTTGTCCTCATAAAAGCTGCCCAGCTTTCAGCACGTGGTCGTTCTCAGTACCGTGTGGTTCCCCTGCACTTGCCAGCCAGCAGGTGCACTTACCTTTCTCCCCACCTTTGCTGACAGATCCTGCTGAAGCTGGTGGCCAACCCCTGTCCCTACACTGACAAGGCAGCAGACCTGGTTCAGGCAGCCAGCACGCTCCAGGTGGCTCTGTTTAAACAGGACTCTGATAACATCAGCATCCCCGTCTCTCACATTGATGGTATGTGGTAACCTGTCAACATCCCAACTCCATGACTTGGGGATACACTTTCTAGCCCTAATCAGCAAACTGGGGATGGATAACTCTGGCAGTCCTGTTAAGTAAGGGCCCTCCAGGATTCAGCTCTCCACGTGTTCTTGGTATCAGAAGTCGAAGTGGAATTGCCAAGTTGCCGCTTTACCTCTGAAAGTAATTTCTGCCGTGGTTGTGCCACTTGAACGGTATTTGAAATCTCTCTTCATGCTCTTGCAGCCGCGTTTTTGAACTCAAATGGAAATCTAGCCCTTCTGCCTGGGACTGTTGACAGAGTCATGGAATCCCAGAGTGGTTTGGCCGGCAAGGCTCCTTAAATCTCATCCAGTTCCAGCCCTGCCATGAACAGGGACACCTTTCAGTAGCCCGGGCTGCTCCAAGCCCCAGTGTCCAGCCTGGCTTTGGACACATCCAGGGATCCAGGAGCAGCCACAGCTGCTCCGTGCTGGACAGCAGCATTGAAAGGCAGAGTGAAGGTTCAGCTGTAATTTAGGGGTTGCACTTAACGTTGTATTGTGTGACAAATGTGGCTTTCATCCTTTTTTTATTTTATTTTTTTTTTATTAAAAAGAATTAAAAAGATGCCTTGTATTCCTGGAGTGTTGCATTCTACGTCTGTTGTTTTTCCTGTTAGTCTGGATTCTTGCTTTGATGTTTTTCTTCACTTATTAGATGTCCTGGATATGGTGGATGTCCTGATCGAGGACAGTGATGGCTTTGATGAAGAAGTTGGGTTCTCTTTAAATGAAGACGTGATCATTTCCCTTCAGTGCTGTTGTCCCTGCTGCATTAGAAGCCAGGAATGAACAAGTCCACGTGGGCCTGGATGCTGATCCCTCTTGCTGGTCCATGACAGCATGTGACAGGTGAGATTTCCAGGTGTCTGATTTAGCAGGAAACTGGTTTGTTCCTTCTTGTGAGGAGGCTCATTGGCTTTGCACGGGCAAAGCCACTCCACGTTTTCCATCTAGGAACAGAGCTGGGGAGCTGTTTTAAAACAGAGTCCCAGAGGTAAACAGCTTGGCTCGGTATTTCTGTGTGGGAATAGAAGAATATCTGTGTCTTCTGATTTTTCTCTCGTCTTTCTTCCACAGGTGTTTTTGTATTCCTGACTTGGGTTTCCATCGGGGACACGTGGCTTGGAGCTCAGGAGCCGGATCTGTTCCTTGCCCACGGCAGATTGGTCTGCACTAGTGCAGGTGACGAATTACAGGATGGCTTGGGAACTCGGAAACAAGGAGAAGCAAGTCTTATGTGTCTTTGCAAAAAGATTTGGCTACCACAGGGCATTAATTCAGGGAGTTAAGACTTCATCTTTAACGTTCTGTGCTCTGCCAGCATCACTGCGAGCCCTGAAAGCCTCCTGAGCTGTTCTCATACAGACCTATCTTGTTTGGTCAAAAAAAAATCTTAGTTTAGTTTCGTCCAAGAAATGTTACTACTCTGTGCGAGCTCATGGGGAAGCTTTTATTTGGCATCTCTCAGTGGGACATTGAAAGTCCAACTTCCCATTTCTTGAACAGTCTGAGAGGCAGTATTACTTTCTATCATTTTTATCACAGGCATTTTAAACTTTTTGAGGAACCGGCAGGACTGTTTGTGCGGAGGCGTGCGGTTCACAGCCATCCTCTGTCCAACGTAGGATGGGAAAAAAAGGCTGGAGAGCTTCCTACAAGGGGCTGTAAGTGCAAATGACCAGGAGCCCGGGGTTTAGTCATGATGATTTAGTATTTCTTTAAAGACTCTGATTGATTTCATGATGCCAAAACCAGTATGAATAGAAGACTGAAGTCAGGAATCACGATGGTCTCCTTGGGTTTAAAAAGCTTTAATGGTGTTTCAAGACATTTGTATGAGACCTGGTTTGTTTTTTCTTACCCTTTTATTCAATCAAAAAAAAAAAAAAAAAAAAAAAAAGCCTTGATCCATCACTGCTGCTGTGATGTGTGACAAATGCCTGTCCTCCCTCCACGTGGAACAGGTGAGAGGTGGAACTGAAGCCCAAAGAGTTTTCTGCCCACTGATAACATGTGAGTCATATTGGGAATTCTCTGCAGAATGGCAACAGTTGTTCTTGAATGTGGCCATGAGGGGAGTGGAACATGGCAGCCCGGGTCTGAGAAGGTGCAGTGCCAGAAGGAGAAGCTTTGAAATGTTAAATCAGGATTGATTCAGGTGACTCGCGACCGCGTGCTGTGCCCAGGTCCCTGGTAGAAATACTGTGCAGGGAAAAGCCAGAGCTGCCTGTGCTATGAGCTGAATTTTTTATTGGGGGGAGGGGGGGGACGGGGGGGACGGTGTGTGAAATAAGAATGAGGTGCAAATGAGGGAATTGCTTGTGTGTGTGAATATTCTTGTCCTAAAGGAGCGCTGCCCGGTGCTCCTCCCTTCCTGTGCCCCTCTCCTGGTGAGCCTCTGTCCTGCTGGCCGTGCCTCTCTGTCTCCCTGCCTGTGCTGCTCCTTGCCCGTCTTTGCCCGCCCCGCACGGGCTGTGCTCGCTTCCTCTCTGGCTCCTGGGTTCCCTCTTTGTCATGGTACCCCTCAGTCCTTGCTGTGTGTTTGGCACTCTCTGTCTTTTCTCCGTCCTTCTCTGTGCCTCTGTGGTGCTCCCTGTGCCGTTGTTTCCCGTGGGATCCTTGTGTCCCGGTCACTGTCTGTCCTAGGGTGATGTTATGGTGTTTCTATCTCCAATCATGTGTCCTGATTATGTTTGGTATTATGTCCTGTGCTTCCAGGACTGACTCTGAGAGTGAAGCTTTGTTTTGTCTTGTTATCAGCCGGCTCACCTCCCCCATGGTCTATGTTTAGGAGAGGTTTTAGCTCGGTTTGCTTGCTTGCCTGCTTGCTTGCTTGCCTGCTTGCTCGCTTCTGCCTCTTTTTCTTTCCTTCGCTCTGCCCTTGCTTTTTTCTTATTAGTTAGTTCAGCTAGGCAGTCCAACTTTTTCCCTGGACTGTTTTCTCTTCCACCCCGTCCCCTCCCTCTCCTGGATACCATCTGAACCTGTTCCGGACGGGGACCTGGGAAACCCCAAGAAACACCGGGAGTCTACACTCTGTCACCTGCAGCAGCCATTCCCAAGCGCCAGAGACTGATAACTGGGCGACCACTCGCCAGAGAGACTGAACTCGTCATCCCTTCAGAACGGTGAAAGAGTTTTTTGTCAGCTGGTGTTGTCTTTTTTCCCTGTGCTGGGGAGTGTCTTGCTTGTTAAATAAAGAGGTTTTTTTCTCCCACTCTTCTCCGAGGAAAGTCTTCCCGAACCCGGTGGGGTGGGGGGGAGGAGTCGTGGGGTTTGCTGTCTGGGGGCTCCTTCTGGAGGTTTTCCCCCAAATTTGCCCAAAACCAGGACACTGTCCCTGTTCATTTTTAATCCCTCCCTCTTGTGCTGCCCATCCAGCATGCCAGGGGTTTCTTTTCGTTTTTTGGTTATTTTTCGTTTTCATTTTTCTTCTTCTTTTTTTTTTTTTTTTTAGGGGGGGTTCCATTTCATCGTGCACCTTGATGTTGATTTTCTTCCCTTGTCCTCTCTGCTGCCCCTCCTCCTTTCTGCCCCTTGTCCCCTGTGTCTGCAGGGCTGGGGAGGAACTTCAGCCCTTGTGGGGGTTGCCCTCCCTTTTCTGGTGTCAGCAGAGTCACTTTCTGTGGGATGGACACATGGGAGGGGTTGCAGTCAAGTGCCCTGCTGCTGTCCAGGGCAGTTGGAGTCGTTCTGTGCCTTCTTTGGGGTGAGGAAAAAAGGCTGAGGGGGGCTCCGACGTGGTTTGGGGCACCCCAAGGTCCCTGGGAGAGGGAGCCGGGCTGCGCTGGAGGAGCAGGTGAGTCGGGCATGGGGGGGGTCATGGTGGGTGCCAGAACATTGAGAGGGAGGGGTGGGTGTAGAATGCATGAAAAACAGAACCTTAAAAAACAGCTAAATATAGTCTAAAAGGAATGTTTTATTGGTTTGTGTTTGGATAGAGGTAGGGTTTTTTTATAGATACTGTAAATAGAAAAGATAAAGAATAAAAATATAGAAGCAAATAAAAGAAACCAATATATAAATATATTACATTACATTATATTCTGTTATGAAAATAGAAATATATAAATATTTAGACTTTAAAAGGAATGTTTTATTGTTTTTTATTTGGTTAGAGGAGGGTTTTTAATAAATAATATAAATAATATAGGCAAAAATATACAAATATGCAAAAATCGATACTGACATAAAATTATTATAACTATATATGCATATATATATGTAAGTATAAATATATAGAAATAAATATAAATATAAAATACATGTGTTATGAATGATGTTCTATTTTTCCCAATTTATCAAGCAACAAGATTAAATTTAATAGTAAGTTTTTAATAGTAACAAAATGAATACAATCAAAGTGTATATATTTAAGAATATACAAATTTTGGCAGTAAGTAATTTAGTATAATTGAGGTTCATATAAAGCATAAGCAAAACCGACCGGGGAGGGGCCCCCCTCCGACCGGGGATACGGGGAGTGGCTCGCCATTCCTCACGTATCAAAGCATTCGGGCTAACAATCCCACTTATATACTATAGGCTACAAAAGTTTCTAGAAAGCTCCTCCTAGTTTCTATTCCTAAGATCTACGTAACTATACTGCACGGCGCATGCTCTACTAATGGGTTAGGGGGTCTCTTATCTTTTTAAGGGTCTTATTTCCCGTGAAGGTCCATCATCTTCATCAGTGACCGAGGTGTGACCTGCAGGTAGCGCAGGCGCCCTGTGTGACTGAGCAGATGTTTTCCATAACATGACTTTAATTAAGTCCCATGCTTGGGATCATTCCATTTTTGACAGCTTCAAGGTTGAAGCTGTATTTCTAGATGCCGCTTATCAGACCTTCGTCCTTTGACTATTCTTATCTGATTTTCTTCTAACCTCCTTCTTTGACTCCCAACCTCTGTAAGATGTCTTTTATCCTGTCTCACCCATCTCCCCCTTCTCACTCTGTAACAATTGTCTTCTATTGATCTAAATACAATTTTGTAAATATAGTTACAACTTAATTAGCACGAATCACATTTATCACACATGTATGTAGTATGTAATATAAATAATTTATCGATTTTAATATGTTATATTAAATAGTATTTATAATAGAATGTAAATAGCATATAGTATATTAATATACTAGTAAAAAATACATTAAATAGTATATAAATATAGAATACACAATATAGACATATAAATCTACAGATATAAATATGAAAACTAAATAGAAAAATATATTCAAATATAATTTAAAATAATCGAGTTTTTTGTTTCTATTTGGTTAGAGGCAGAGCTTTTAAATAAATAATATTAAAAACTATGAACCTACAAATATATATGGATATAGATAAAATAGAAATAACATTAGTAATATAAATCTATGTATATAATGAATAATAAAATAATATTGTATGTATGATAAATAGAATAGCAATTAAACTGAATATATGAAATATGTATAGATTATGAATATAAATTAAATATTAAAAAATAGATGATTTATATATATAAATCGGGAAATATCCATGAAAATTGGGGGAAACATCCATGAGAAATGGGGGGAAAAATCTGTGAGAGACGGGGAAAAATGGGGAAAAAATCCACGAAAAATAGGGGAAAAAATCCATGAAAAATGGGGGGAAAATCAGTGAGAAATGGGGAAAAACCCAGTGAGAAATGGGGAAAAATCAGTCAGAAATGGGGGGTAAAAACCAGTGAGAAATGGGGGGTAAAAATCAGTGAGAAATGGGGGAAAAAATTAGTGAGAAATGGGGAAAAATCAGGAAAAAATCCACGAAAATTGCGGGAAAAAATGCTTGAAAAATTGAGGAAAAAATCTGAGAGAAATGGGGAAAAAAATCAATGAAAAATGGCGGGAAAAGGTTTCTCAGTTCTGGTCGGGGTTTTTTAGGGCGTTCATTCCGGGGGATTTTCTCAAGGATTGGGACACTCCTTGATTCCATCCCTTGCCTGTCTCCCAAGCGCCACCCTGTGGGCAGAGCGCGGTACTGCGCGCCTGCCTCTCCCAAGATGGCGGCTCGGGTGTCGCTCCCCCGTCCTTCTAACTCTGGCTGCAAAAGGAGGGTGGCACAGCAAGGAGCCCGCTCGCTCTAGTGGGATGCCTGCGCACGACGCCGACACCGATCCCACGGGTGCGATTTTCGGCGGCGTTTCCAATCGTGCGGACATCTCCTTCAGCCCGCTTCGGCCCGGGGAAGAGGGGCGGGGCCGCCAGCGATGGTGCCGGCGCAGTCCGGGCAGGCTCGGGGCGGAGCCGGGGCTTGGCGAGGCGGGGCACGGAGGTCCCGGGGACGGGACCGGGCGGGGCCGGGGCGGTGCTTTAGGGGCGGTCCCCAGTGGTCCCAGGCGGCACCGGGGGCGGGGCCGGGTGATCCCGGAGCGGTACCGAGCTGTGCTGGGGACGGTGCTGCAGGGGCGGTGCCGGGCCCGCCTCAGGGTGATTGAATGCCCAGAAATCGCCTCCTCTGCCCCGTGCTCACACTGAGCTGCGGGCTGCAGCGTGCTGTCGGAGCTCCGCACACAGCACGGATTTGGGCTTCCCCTCCTCTCAAACCCTCTCCCCCTTCTTCCTCCTCCTCATCTTCCTCTTTTTCCTCTGTCACTGCTGAGGCTCTGGAAAGAACTGAAATTCTGCAGGGAGAGATGTCCTCTCGTGGCCCCAGGGACTGCCTCGGCACGGGCCAGGAGCGCCTCCGGCCCCTGCCTTCTCCTGCTTGAAAAGATCACCTGGAGCCCGAGCTCGGGGGGGTGAAATCAGCTGAAATCCAGGTAACTCTGTCAAGTGCCCCCCAGGGACATCGGCGGGGCTGGGGGATGAGGGTTTGAAACAGCAAATTCTTTGGAATATACACCTGTCCCCGTGCCGATGCTGCTGAGCTTCCTGCCACAGTATATCCCCACTCCATGAGGCGCTGTGAGGTTATGGCAGTGGGAATTGAGCAGGGAATTCGGGGCTATGGGCATAATTCACGGGAGCTAGCAAAGCTGACTGCGAACCCCAAATCGGGGCACAGCACAGAGAACAATCTGTGTGCTGCCCTGTCAGCTCAAGCCCCTGGGCTGGGAAGTATTGGGAGTTAAATGTATGGAATTACACAAATCACAGCAACTGGCATCACCCAGAGGGACAATCCAAGTCCCAAACAATTCCTCCACAGTCCACTCTGGGAAAAACACCCTGTGCCTGCCAGGAGCTCTGACCCTGCTTTTCCTACCAGCTCCTGAGCAGTGTCAGGGCCACCACGACGCCTTTAAAATCCAGATAAACCCCAAATCCTACACAGTGATTAATCCAAAGAAAGTACTGAATTGTTGTCATTAAAAGCTCAAAACTCATTAAGAATTCTATGACAACACTGTAATGGACTCCCAGGAACCTCATGAATGCTCTCGGTTTCATTTTTGTGTATTTTTACTCCCTCATTTGGCAGCTTGTAAAACTTATCCTGGAATTCAGAGGTCAAGCAGGATCGACTTTGGATTGACCTTCACCTCTGTTCCCACTTTGTGCAAACACAACTCGTGCCCAGGTGGGTGAACTCATCACCTCAGCTTTTCACTCCAGAGTATCCCCTCCTTATTTCCCTGTAGATGAACTCAGATCCACTCCTCACCTCCACTGGTCATCCAAGCGTCCATTCTGTTCCCCACAGGCCCTGGTGGCCCCAGGGAGCTCCCTTGGCCTTTCTCCTGCCCCTCTGCAGCCGGAGGTCGCTACACAAACAGTTCTTGTGTCCCCTCTAAATGACCCCGGGTTTTCTGCTCAATGAATGGCATGACCCGTGCCCACTGCTCATGATTCACCCAACCAAAATCAAGAGCAAATGTTGCTTGGGCTTTAAGAACTTGAAATAACTCTGAAGCAAAAGAAATCACCTTTTTCTTCTGGTTTTTATTTTTATTTTTTCATTTAAGATGCTGGACTTGCCTCTGTGGATGTGTGCTGAGCTCTCACTGCAGGGGACTGTCAGGCCTGAATGGCTGTGAGTTCGTGTTTTTCTCAGTAGGGAATCAGAAATTATTCTTAGACCATAGAATTGTTTTCTGAAACCTTTCCCCTTTCCTCTTTGTGCCTTTGAATTTTTCAGCTGTTCCCTGTTGTCACTTCCCCTGCCTGACTTCTGTGCAGCTCCTAGCTGGGAAAAACTGGGAAAACTTAGGGGGTACAGAGGTGGAATTTTTGGCTGGATTTTTCTAAAATTTCTAATTTTGCTGAACTTATTTCCCCAGTGAGAAGAGCACGAACTCACAGCCATGCAGGCCTGACAGTCACTGCGGGAAATCTGACACAGTATTAATAAGTAACCTTTCCTGAGAGCAGTCACCACCCCAGTCCTCCAGCCTTGTCAAATGTTTGCAATGAATGGACCCAAGTTCTAATCCTTAATCTAAATTTATGTCAGCTTTTGTTAGAAAGATACCGGACAGTAAATCATACAAGAGAATTTAAAAATTGCACAAAGAATAACAGGCCCAGACCAAACCCAACCGCCCCCATCAGTGCTCCACCCCAATTTTGGGAGAAACAGTGATACAGTTTATAAATACTCTCCTTCCACACTATTCAGTCCTTCACCGCACATCCCCAGAGAGGAGTCCCTCAGACCTTGCTCCCCTGAACACCAGGAGAGCTGGAGTTTCACCCAGATCCCACATTCCCATGGCAGTTAATCCCAGCAGGGAGGCAAAGAGGAACCCTGCATCCTCTGACATAGCCCACAGCACGGGCAGCACCAGGAGCCCTCCAGGCTCAGACCTCTGGTGCTGAAGCCTCTGGGCTTTGGCTGATCAAACACCACA
Organism: Sturnus vulgaris; assembly: GCF_052056855.1. Lineage (NCBI taxonomy): Eukaryota > Metazoa > Chordata > Aves > Passeriformes > Sturnidae > Sturnus > Sturnus vulgaris. The sequence goes on along the minus strand of NW_028276478.1, from coordinate 101,333 downwards.
GCTCTTGGCAAAGATGCCAGGAGAGTCGTGATTCTTCCTGTCCTAAAAGAGAGGAGGAAAAGAAAATTAAGTCGACTGCAGAAGGATTCCAGCTCTCACACTTCTGGAGGGGGGAGAGGGAGGGGGAAGTGATTTGCCTAATTTCCACTGAAATCAGAGGTTAATGGTTCTAATCTGTATCCTTGGAAATCTGCAATTAGATATTTCGTCAACACTGGATTTAGTCTATTAAAAGCTGTACATTTTTCCCTCAACCATACTTTATGCATACTAGAGAAATAAATTTGCACGTTTTCTGGCTTTTCTGACATTTCCTGGCTTTTTAATCCTAGTCTTTGCCTTCTGAAAAGCATTAATTGACTCAATTTTCACTCATGACAAATCCACCTGGTTTTTAAAATATGAGATTTTACATTCATAGCGACAGAATTTTCATTGACATTTAAACTTGACTGGAAAATGTGCATGATTTCTACCGTGTTACCCTGAATGAGAACTCTATCTGTCAATTTAAATAACTTTCACTCTTTTCTTATTCATCATACAGCTTTTATCCCTTCAGATACCTTTGCTTTCTATCTATATTGTACAGCAAACCTCCACAACTTTAACTTTTCCATCTTTTCTAAGACATGTTTTCTTGTATTTCAATTACCAGTGGCCTGGCGTTTCATTTGCTCTGGCTTTCTTTGTGACTTTTGTTACCTTATTTAGCCCACGAAAACACCCACAGGGAATATAACCACAGCAGCTTATCAGAGCTGTAAAATTGAGGCTACATTTCTGATGTGCAATATGCTCTTGCAGTACCTTCACGAGGGCATTCTGCATACAGCAGGAGAATATTTACTGATGTACTAGTGCAATAATGACCCACCTGCCTCTGCTCCTCTCTGGGGCACTTTCTGTCTGTAGGGATTGGAATTAACGACAGTCTCTCTGTGCTGCCTGATGTCAGAGCTGAGAAAGGTGTCGAGGATATATAAGAGTCGTGAGACTTGCCAGAAAGGAAGAGGGAGAAGGATACTCCAGAGCCAGATGCAAGCGTGGAATTGTTGCATGCACACTTCCTGCTAACCAAGAGGGCTTGCTGGCTTCTCCAGTTAGATCTGTGACCACAAAAAGGTAAATACTTTGCCTTTTTTCTTACTTTCCCTGCAGTGCAAAAGATGCGCCTTTAGAAAAGCTCTATATCCCCTATTATTAATCAAGAGCATTTTTTCAGGAAAAGACTAAGACAGCTTTAAAGTAAACTGCACTGGGGACCAGAATTTGAGACTGGGATATGTCAGGAAACGCAAATCAGAGATAAGGGATAGGATTGAAACTACTGGATGGAAAATGAGCATTTACTGCTGAGAGCCATATTTCTGAAACTGAATTGTGTCACTAAACTTGAAGGGATCATTTTTCTCACTCTAGCTTGTGAAAAAGACTAATTGCTCTTGATTTAGGACAGAATGGGCATCGGTGATAGGATGTGCTGAAGAGTATTTGGGTTAGCTTTCAGTTTTGAATCACTGTTCTTTTCAGAAAGTTTGGAAGGGAAGATGCACAACCTGAAGTTGTCAGTTTTCTTCATTGCACTTTCTGTCACTCTGAGCTGTTTGGAAGCTACACCTATTGAGGGGTGAGTGACAAATAATCATGTTTATTTCTTTTTAGGGAAAAAGGTGTTCAGATTATTGCATGAGTTGCTTTTGCTTTCATGTCTTAAATAATATAAAAATAGAGTTATTCAAGCTCACTGTTTTATTGTTGTTCAGAGATTACTGTCTCTGGCTGATGATCTATCTGATGGTACTTCCAAGAGACAAGGATGGATGTTGCCTGTAATGTCACACAATACACTCTCAGGACTCAGTGAGGAAATGCCAGAACAACCAGCAGCAAAGACAAAAAGGTATTGATTTTCCTTGTTTCTTCCAGCCATATCAGATTGAATCATGAAGCAAACTTTGTTCCAGTGATATCCTGCTATTTGAGAGACTTTGCTTCTGCTTTTTTTCCTCAGGAAAAAAAAAAAAAAAAAGATATTAAAATATCCTTCTACTAAACAGAGCTTTCCTATAAGCATAAAGATCAGCTTTTCTGTAACAAAAAGATCAAAGCATTTAGGGTCGAAAGTGAAATCCAGGGACTTTGTTTCAAATCATTTGATCATTTTACGATTATAAACTTTCTTAAATTAAAGAGGCTGCAAACTCTACATTACCTTGTGAAGAAAGGTGCATTTTGCAAGCGCCTTCCTTTTTAAAAAGTTCATCAGATTTCCAAGCCTGGGGGGGAAAGAAAAGAAAACATACCCTTCTTAATAATACTGCAGCTCTACTGGAATGGAATTATTTTATGGTAAAAATGCTTTCAGTAATTAAGCAATTTTAAAATCACATAATTAAATATTAATCATAAGAAGAAGGAAAAGAAGAAATTGATTCTGAGAGAATTTCACTTGTCTGAAATATATTGTTATTTATAAATTCAATTTCAGGACCTCTGTGAGAACCAGTTGCTATTTGAACCTTGTGTGGTAAGGACTTGAATAAAACCAAAAGAAATATCCATGAAAGTCAATGGGAGGTTATATAAAGCCCTATGCAACAATTTTCTTGTAATGCAATTACACATTTAAAATATTAATTGCTTAAGAACTGCTGCCTATCTACTAATCAAGAACCTGTATAAGACAGACATTCCTTTCATAGCTGCCTTTCCTCTTGTATTATTAGATCAATACAAATAACTTCAAAAGGTTATATGACATTTTAGATGATAGATTTAATAATCAGTAAGCAAAGGAACACATTGGTAACTGCTCAGAGTTTGAAACTGGGATATAGCTGCTCTTCACAGTAAATTTTCGCCACAAAGTGATATCTAATTCATGCCATATCAGCATGAAGAAGTCCAAGAAAATATGCAACAACTCAGTAGGCAATCTCTGCGAGCAAGTATTTCTGTTTGAAGGAAGAACACAGTAATCTAAGAAACAAGTCTGAAAACCCAAGCTAACCATTACATTGCAATTTAAAAAAACCCCTCGTGCTACATAGGTTTTACGTGGAGTTCTGTAAATGATCTGTCGGTTCAGATCATAAAATGTTATTTCTAGATACGGATCCTTCCTCGGACACTCTTTAAAGTATCATTCAGCAAAGGATTTTCTCTCACCACAACAGAACTTTCAATTTGCTGGTGTTTCAAAAGAGATGTGGCAGGTTTTTCTTTTAGATGAAACCTCTGTTTAGTCAGAGCTAAGTGGGAAGAGAGACAGAGCAAAAGACCATCCTAAGTGATTCTGCAGTTGGCAGAAGCTGGCAATGCCTGCTACTTCTCATGATATGTGGTGCAGATGGGAGAAAGAGTCTTTGGGTTTAATCCACTTGCTGTGGACTGGAATATTACCACTCACTTCAGTGAGAGCAGGATGTAATTCTGTGAAAACATGAGAACTGAATAAATGTTAGTGATCATCATTATGTTAGTAATCCTCATGATATCAGCAAGAGCTCTAAATAGATTTAGAAGTTCAGCTGAAAGTTAAACATTTAATCATTGCTTTCACTTTGTGTCTCACCTATACTATCATTACAGGTCTTCTAAATGTCATAAACTGCTGTGCAGGATATCAATAAAAACGACATATGACAGTTCATGTCTCTGCATTTGAATAACCTCCATCATTAAAACTGATAATAGCACCCAGCACAAGGATTTTTTTCAGGAACAAAGTAGGTGGTGGGAAGATTCTAATGTTCCTGTATTTGTGCACATATTAAAAGAACTCCCACATTAGCAGAGCTCAAATGACTATGAGAAGTGGCACACTCGATGGCTCATTGTTTGACTGACTGCTGGCTGTCTTTGTTTCACCTTGGCAGTCACCAGCTGGAGAAGAGGAGATGCAACACGGCCACGTGTGTGACGCAGCGCTTGGCCGATTTCCTGGTGCGCTCCAGCGGCAGCGCCGGGGCCCTTTACCCGCCCACCAACGTGGGCTCCAACACCTACGGAAAGAGGGACAGAGAGCCCCAGAGCCACGCACAGCTTTAGGCTCTGGAGATGGCTGCTGACACTAGAAGCTCAGTTTTTATTGTATCAACAACCTCTCGGTCATTTATTACTTGTAGAGTCTTACCAGTGCCTTGTTTTCTCTGTGTGTGTGGGGGGGTATGTGATTTATGTTCATCATTCCACCATGCATGTACAATGACATGCATAGGCTATTCTTTCAACCCCATTAAGAACTCCAGAAATCTGCTTGTTAAAATCCTTTGTAAAAATCTGTCACAATAATAAATGGAAAAGTAATGGCAACAATGTTATTATTATTATTATTATTATTATTATTATTATTATTATTATTATTATTATTATTATAAGGATGAAAAAGATAACCCATGATGTGTATGTCTTTATAGTCACAGTCTGGTAAGAGAAAGAAACCGCCTTAATTAAAGAACAATAAATATCAGAATGCTAGCAAAAGTTATGTCCTAATGAAAGTAAAACAGAAGAATCTTCTGTTTTTTAAACATCTACAGCATCTTGTCTGGTACAGTTGAAGGAACAACTAGATGAGAAAAGATGCTGCATTGTGCACCATAATCAGACAATTATGCAGTTAACTGATTGGCCTGTTTCCACTATAACATACAGCAAGCAAGGAAACGTGGTCTTGCAGCACAGACTTCTGTGCCTACTGAGCAGGGGATTTTAAGGATTTGCAGTTCTTATGTTAAGATGATATCAGTAAAATGTAAGCATAATAAGTATAATAATATATGTAAGTATAATAAATATGAATAAGAGATAGCTCTGATACAATCTAGGAGAAACTCTCGTCCTTGGGTATTCCTTTCCTTAACTACAGTAACAAAGGGAAGAGAAAAAACAATGAGTAGCTCAAGAACCAAAACACATCATAGAAACTCAGTAATTTTTTCCACTGGCATACTTAAATTGCTACCAAAATCCAGGGGAAATATTTCAGAGATGGGCAGACCTTAATGAGAATCTGACGGCATTATTTTCTCCTATCTCAGCCCAGAATCAGGGCAGGCTTAAAAACCTTTAAGTTCCTTTAAATTTTAAGCAAATTTTCATAGAGGTGAGCTGTTTCATTTCACAGAAATGGCTGTTTTGTCCACACTTCCTCAGTGAAGGGTTCACTGTTGTCCGAAAAACATTATTGTCCAATTATGAAAAACATTCAGCAGAACCTTAGTTCTGGAGAGGCAAATGAAAGTTCAATAACTGCCTTCAGTTGGTTTGTTTCCGTTACAAAGTATACCTCGAAATAGAAACATTTTTGCTAATTTAATGTTAAATGGCATATTCACTTCATTTCACACACAAAAAAATGCATGGGAATAAAAAGTACAGGATTCCTCCTGTAAAAAGTGTTATTAATTACTCTCTTTATTGAGGGAAGTTTCAACCTTCATTAAAGTTCTAATGGATATTAATTCTGAATTTTATTGAGAAAACCGTTTATATGCCATTGAACTAATACTTCTGCCGGCTTGAAATGCCTTCCATTCCAGTTACTTTTGAGTTACGCTGCACACACTGCGCTTAATTTGTTTTTCATTTAGAATATTTATATTTCAGAAAACAAATGAGAGAGAGGACAGCTTTGAAGTGTCACTGCGAGATTGTTTGTACAGAGCAGTAACGAAGTGGAGCCTTCCCTGTGGGTAGCTGCTGATCTCTAGGCTGATCCCAGCCCGGAATATGAGCCACGCTTTATGCACCAGATTTTGTTTTTTCAGCTACCATTTGACAAACACTAACAAAGCACAGGCTGTCCATGCACAGGACCAGTGAAACTGGGTACATTATTTTCTGCCTCACACACTCTCGAATCTGGTGGATTGGATACCAGCATCTATTTCACACAATCAAACTATTCCACAAATACTGAAAAATCTAACTCGGTTCCTAAGTCAGTGAAACCACCAAGAGAGAAAAGAGGGGGACCATCTCACCTGTCTTTAGCTCCTCTTTGTCTAACCAGTTGTCAGCGCTCTCCTGCTATTTGGTGGAGGAAGACTACTTCCAATTCATCCCAGCTTAGACACCTATTTTAGGATGGGATTAATCACGCCTGAAGTGCCTCTATTTCTTCGCTGATGATAGAGAGTGTCTAGACAATTAGCTGAAAATGAGCACTTAGATTTAAGATAACTAGAGTTAGTTGACAGGAATCTCATCTGCATTTGGTATGAACCGTTCAAACTAAAATCAAAGAGAAAAAGATTTGGTAAAAAAAACCCCCACACCACCAGCACCTCAGACTCCAAATCAACTTTCATTCTGAGCTACGTTAGTTAATTCATCAGCCAGAGCATCTTGAGAAACTTCCTTCAGTGAGATTTGTTCCCGCCCGTACTCCCTTGAGAAGACAGCTCTGCTCCCTCCCTCCTGCTGTTGCTGCACTTGGCCTCTCAGAGACGAAGCATCTAGCCATAGTAAGGCTGGATACAAGCACAGTCCAGGGCTAAATGAGCCAGGAAAAGAATGGACTGTAATGGAAAAAAGAAAATAAATACATTTATTTAATAATGAATTAATTACTAATAAGCATTTAAGCATTACTTCATCTGCTCTGGTCATGCCAGGCAAGCCGAGGGGGAGCCCCGGGCCGGGCAAGCCTGGTAAGCCGAGGGGGCGCCCCGAAGTGGGGGGGCCCCGCGCCGGGCCAGCTGGGGGGGGCGGGCCCCGGGGCTGGGCCAGACGGGGGGGCGGGCCTCGGCGCTGGGCAAGCCAGGCAATCCGAGGGGACGCTCCGGGTTGGTCATGCCGGGCAAGCCGAAGCGGGGGGGCTCCGGGTTGGGCAAGCCCCGCGGGGGCTCCGGGCTGGTCATGCCAGGCAAGCCGAGGGGGAGCCCCGGGCCGGGCAAGCCTGGTAAGCCGAGGGGGCGCCCCAAAGTGGGGGGGCCCCGCGCCGGGCCAGCTGGGGGGGGGCGGGCCACGGGGCTGGGCAAGCCGAAGGGGCGGTCCCTGGGGCTGAACAAGACGGGGGGGCGGGCCTCGGCGCTGGGCAAGCCAGGCAATCCGAGGGGACGCTCCGGGCTGGTCATGCCGGGCAAGCCGAAGGGGGGGAGCTCCGGGCTGGTCATGCCAGGCAAGCCGAGGGGGAGCCCCGGGCCGGGCAAGCCTGGTAAGCCGAGGGGGCGCCGAAGTAGTGGGGCCCAGCGCCGGGCCAGCTGGGGGGGGGCGGGCCCCGGGGCTGGGCAAGACGGGGGGGCGGGCCTCGGCGCTGGGCAAGCCAGGCAATCCGAGGGGACGCTCCGGGTTGGTCATGCCGGGCAAGCCGAAGCGGGGGGGCTCCGGGCTGGGCAAGCCCCGCGGGGGCTCCGGGCTGGTCATGCCAGGCAAGCCGGGGGGAGCCCCGGGCCGGGCAAGCCTGGTAAGCCGAGGGGGCGCCCCGAAGTGGGGGGGGCCCGCGCCGGGCCAGCTGGGGGGGGGCGGGCCACGGGGCTGGGCAAGCCGAAGGGGCGGTCCCTGGGGCTGAACAAGACGGGGGGGCGGGCCTCGGCGCTGGGCAAGCCAGGCAATCCGAGGGGACGCTCCGGGTTGGTCATGCCGGGCAAGCCGAAGCGGGGGGGCTCCGGGCTGGGCAAGCCCCGCGGGGGCTCCGGGCTGGTCATGCCAGGCAAGCCGGGGGGAGCCCCGGGCCGGGCAAGCCTGGTAAGCCGAGGGGGCGCCCCGAAGTGGGGGGGGCCCGCGCCGGGCCAGCTGGGGGGGGGCGGGCCACGGGGCTGGGCAAGCCGAAGGGGCGGTCCCTGGGGCTGAACAAGACGGGGGGGCGGGCCTCGGCGCTGGGCAAGCCAGGCAATCCGAGGGGACGCTCCGGGCTGGTCATGCCGGGCAAGCCGAAGGGGGGGAGCTCCGGGCTGGTCATGCCAGGCAAGCCGGGGGGAGCCCCGGGCCGGGCAAGCCTGGTAAGCCGAGGGGGCGCCGAAGTAGTGGGGCCCAGCGCCGGGCCAGCTGGGGGGGGGCGGGCCCCGGGGCTGGGCAAGACGGGGGGGCGGGCCTCGGCGCTGGGCAAGCCAGGCAATCCGAGGGGACGCTCCGGGTTGGTCATGCCGGGCAAGCCGAAGCGGGGGGGCTCCGGGCTGGGCAAGCCCCGCGGGGGCTCCGGGCTGGTCATGCCAGGCAAGCCGGGGGGAGCCCCGGGCCGGGCAAGCCTGGTAAGCCGAGGGGGCGCCCCGAAGTGGGGGGGGCCCGCGCCGGGCCAGCTGGGGGGGGGCGGGCCACGGGGCTGGGCAAGCCGAAGGGGCGGTCCCTGGGGCTGAACAAGACGGGGGGGCGGGCCTCGGCGCTGGGCAAGCCAGGCAATCCGAGGGGACGCTCCGGGTTGGTCATGCCGGGCAAGCCGAAGCGGGGGGGCTCCGGGCTGGGCAAGCCCCGCGGGGGCTCCGGGCTGGTCATGCCAGGCAAGCCGGGGGGAGCCCCGGGCCGGGCAAGCCTGGTAAGCCGAGGGGGCGCCCCGAAGTGGGGGGGGCCCGCGCCGGGCCAGCTGGGGGGGGGCGGGCCACGGGGCTGGGCAAGCCGAAGGGGCGGTCCCTGGGGCTGAACAAGACGGGGGGGCGGGCCTCGGCGCTGGGCAAGCCAGGCAATCCGAGGGGACGCTCCGGGTTGGTCATGCCGGGCAAGCCGAAGCGGGGGGGCTCCGGGCTGGGCAAGCCCCGCGGGGGCTCCGGGCTGGTCATGCCAGGCAAGCCGGGGGGAGCCCCGGGCCGGGCAAGCCTGGTAAGCCGAGGGGGCGCCCCGAAGTGGGGGGGGCCCGCGCCGGGCCAGCTGGGGGGGGGCGGGCCACGGGGCTGGGCAAGCCGAAGGGGCGGTCCCTGGGGCTGAACAAGACGGGGGGGCGGGCCTCGGCGCTGGGCAAGCCAGGCAATCCGAGGGGACGCTCCGGGCTGGTCATGCCGGGCAAGCCGAAGGGGGGGAGCTCCGGGCTGGTCATGCCAGGCAAGCCGGGGGGAGCCCCGGGCCGGGCAAGCCTGGTAAGCCGAGGGGGCGCCGAAGTAGTGGGGCCCAGCGCCGGGCCAGCTGGGGGGGGGCGGGCCCCGGGGCTGGGCAAGACGGGGGGGCGGGCCTCGGCGCTGGGCAAGCCAGGCAATCCGAGGGGACGCTCCGGGTTGGTCATGCCGGGCAAGCCGAAGCGGGGGGGCTCCGGGCTGGGCAAGCCCCGCGGGGGCTCCGGGCTGGTCATGCCAGGCAAGCCGGGGGGAGCCCCGGGCCGGGCAAGCCTGGTAAGCCGAGGGGGCGCCCCGAAGTGGGGGGGGCCCGCGCCGGGCCAGCTGGGGGGGGGCGGGCCACGGGGCTGGGCAAGCCGAAGGGGCGGTCCCTGGGGCTGAACAAGACGGGGGGGCGGGCCTCGGCGCTGGGCAAGCCAGGCAATCCGAGGGGACGCTCCGGGTTGGTCATGCCGGGCAAGCCGAAGCGGGGGGGCTCCGGGCTGGGCAAGCCCCGCGGGGGCTCCGGGCTGGTCATGCCAGGCAAGCCGGGGGGAGCCCCGGGCCGGGCAAGCCTGGTAAGCCGAGGGGGCGCCCCGAAGTGGGGGGGGCCCGCGCCGGGCCAGCTGGGGGGGGGCGGGCCACGGGGCTGGGCAAGCCGAAGGGGCGGTCCCTGGGGCTGAACAAGACGGGGGGGCGGGCCTCGGCGCTGGGCAAGCCAGGCAATCCGAGGGGACGCTCCGGGTTGGTCATGCCGGGCAAGCCGAAGCGGGGGGGCTCCGGGCTGGGCAAGCCCCGCGGGGGCTCCGGGCTGGTCATGCCAGGCAAGCCGGGGGGAGCCCCGGGCCGGGCAAGCCTGGTAAGCCGAGGGGGCGCCCCGAAGTGGGGGGGGCCCGCGCCGGGCCAGCTGGGGGGGGGCGGGCCACGGGGCTGGGCAAGCCGAAGGGGCGGTCCCTGGGGCTGAACAAGACGGGGGGGCGGGCCTCGGCGCTGGGCAAGCCAGGCAATCCGAGGGGACGCTCCGGGTTGGTCATGCCGGGCAAGCCGAAGGGGGGGAGCTCCGGGTTGGTCATGCCGGGCAAGCCGAGGGGGAGCCCCGGGCCGGGCAAGCCTGGTAAGCCGAGGGGGCGCCGAAGTAGTGGGGCCCCGCGCCGGGCCAGCTGGGGGGGGCGGGCCCCGGGGCTGGGCAAGACGGGGGGGCGGGCCTCGGCGCTGGGCAAGCCAGGCAATCCGAGGGGACGGTCCGGGCTGGTCATGCAAGGCAAGCCGAAGGGTGGGGGGGCCCCCGTCCAGGCAAGCCGGGGGGGGGCCCTGTCCGGGCAAGCCGGGGGGGGGGGGCTCCGGGCAGGACTTGCCAGGCAAGCAGGGCGGGGGGCCCGGTCCGGGCATTCCTAAGGGGTTGCCCCGGGCCGGGGAAGCCGGGGCGGGGGGCCCCGGGGGGGGCAAGGCGGGGGGGAGAGCCCCAGGCCGGGCATGCCGGGTGGGGGGGGAGGTAGCCCGGGTTCGGGCAAGCCGATGGGGCGGTCCCTGGGGCTGGGCAAGACGGGGGGCAGGCCTCGGGGCTGGGCAAGCCGGGATGGGGGTCCCCAGGCTTGGCTACACGAATGGGCGGCGGGGGGACGGTCCCGGGCCGGGCATGCTGGGGGGGGACGGTCCCAGGCTGGGCAAGGCGGGGGCGGGGGACGGTCCTGGGCCGGGCAAGGCGGGGGCATGGCCCGGCCCCTCAGTGTCCTACCCGGAGCCGGCCCCCGGGTGACACTGTGGCTTTGCAGGGCTGGAGAACTTGGTGTCCGTCGCCAAGACGCTGCCGTTGCCCCACGTGTACGATGTCGTGGAAGGACACGTGAAAATTTCTGTGGAATGTGCTGAGATATTCAAACTTCTCAATGCAGAAAGGAAGCCTGAAAGTGAAATAAGTTGCATATGGGGGTTGTAATTCAGGGACTAGCAGCTGCAATCCCAACAATCTCACGCTGGAGAAGAACCAAGAAAAGGTCGCCAAGGAATGGGCACAGCCCCCAAGGCTGCCAGAGCTCCAGGAGCGTTTGGACAATATCCTCAGGGGTGCCCAGGGTGGGATTGTTGGGGTGTCTGTGCAGGGCCGATTGTTGGACTGGATGATCTTTGTGGGTCCTTTCCAGCTCAGAAAATTCAGCGGTTCTGTGAATAAATGCTTTGTGGTGTAAATAACTCTTAATAATCTAATATGGTTTTGGGTTTGTGGTTTTTTTTTTTGTTGTTGTTTTTTTTTCCTGGAAGTAGCAGTGGCAGAAGCACCTACCAAGTGCCAGATGCTCTTTTCTGTTTGTGGGTGTTACTGGCTTTAGTGACACACACAACCAATAGTCCTGTGTAAATCAGGCTGTTAGGGTTCTTGAAGTGTTATCAAAATACCTTTTAGGAAATAAGGAGATCAATAGAAGCAGTTAAAAAAGCAAAACTAAAGTAAGCTAGTGAAAGTAAATGTTTTTAGATACCTCTCTTATACATCAGTATTCCTCAGATGCCATTGGTAAAGTTGACCTCATTTTTCTCATTTCAGCTGGGCACGATTAGTCCTCATCAGAATATGATGAATGAACAAAGAGTTCAACAGCTTTTCACTGTGAATGCTGGTGCAGCATTGCTAACTGCTTGCAATGTAGTATGGCATTGCATGTCTTTTTAACCATCACTTGCTGTTCTTTGCCTTTCAGTATTGTTTCTGTCTGTGTCATGTTCAGTGACAGCCTTTGCTCAATATCCTATTGCTGACAGGGGCTGATGTTTGTAATGGGCACAGCCCCGGTGCTGTACGGTTTCTGGATTCTTCTGGAAGGAATTAATTATGAGACTGGAACAGCCCCAATGTTTTCTTCCAGCATATTTCATTTTTTTCCTCCACTTGGGAGCAACCATCACTTGAAGCATTGGTTTCTTGAAACTACATGCTCTCAGAAGTGATCTTTTCCAAGAGGAAGCATTAATTTGGGAGAGAATCTAGAAGTTAATGTCACTTTCATATGTGGAAGCTTTCCTCTTGGAGGGGGGTTATTCTTTTTCTTAATGGCGGTTGTTACTGTTTGCTCAGGTAATAATTTCAAGTCAGATATTAACTTACTTTTCTGTCCTGCAGATGCTGTTAATCTTTCAAGCTCTGGAAGCCATTTTACTGAGGACAGCCAGCGACCTCTCACATTTTTCTGTTGTGGGAATGAACATTGTCAAAAAGTTGATTAATTCCTATGTGAAACTGATCTATGCTGCTTTGTATTCTGAAAATTGCAAGTAAGTCTTCTTGGTGACCTGGTGGAGGATCTCTGCCAATTGGTCTGGAGGGACTGGACATCGCAAAATTCATCTTGACTTATTGCTAATAATCTCCTTTTATTTAATAATCCTTTTCCACTTGTCATAAAATAATTGCCTGTGGCAGTCTTTGGAAAGTGGAAGCTCTGATACATCAGACAATCCAGTGCTGTAGGATACTTTCCTGAAGCTGTGGTTTTCATCAGTTGGGCCTGTCCTAGTGAGAGGTTTAAGGTAGTATCTCCAGCAAATTCTATGGAACAGAATGAACTGCTCTCAGGGAAAAGCTGAATTATTTCGTAAAGTATATTTTCGGGATAAACCAGAGCTAATCTATAGTATTCAGAAAGGACGTTTTAGGGCGGAATCTGAGGTGATTTCTGAGGGACAGAATGAAGTTGTCGCAGGGGAAAGCTGAGTTACTGTGCAGTGGATTTTGTGGGCTTCAAGATGAGGTATCCTGTGTTTCACTGAGGGAGAAGCAGGAGCTGTGAATTGTGCTGAGGGCCATGGGGACACCGAGGGAGATGCAGGTGCCGCGAGTGAGGTTCGGGTGTCTTGAGGAACACGGAGGGGCCAAGTGTCTGAGCGAGTGTGGCTGAGCGAGAGGGAGGTGCCTGACTGCGTGTGTGCTGGGTGACCTCCCTGTAAGCAGGGCTGGGTCTTTGCTTTGCTGCCCTTGGCCTTTTGCCACTGTTGCTGCTTTGGCTGGCTGGAGAGCGGGGCGACCCTATAAAAGGACAGTGAGAGCCCCAGTGTGTGCAGGCCAGGGGGGAAATGGAGCTCCCCCAGGCCACCCTGTAAGCAGGGCAGGGCCTTTTGCCCACGGCCCTTGGCTTTGTGCCTTGGCCACCCCTGAAGCCCCTCAGCATTTTTAGGCCTTTATGGCCTCCCTGCAGCCCCCCTGGGGCAGGCGTGAAGCTTTGGTCTCCTGCTCAGCGGAGGCAGGGCCCCCACAGGCCCTGTGAGCAGTGACAAAAGCAGTTATCTTGTGTTTAAGGTCTGAGTTTCTGGTGCAACACTGAGCATCCATTACTGTTGGTTTGTTTTAGGCTTGGACTTGTATAAAGGTGAGACTCCCCCCTCACCAATGGGCCAAGAGAGATGGTTTCCTGCAGTCCTGAGAACTTAGGAAGTATTCCAGGAGTCTGTGATGAAGCCTTGATCTTTTCCTGTTTGGACATGCCATTCAGGAAGAGGTGAGTAGCTATGGTGATTTGAGGAGGTAAGGTGGATTGGTGTGGGTCCACTCATGGTTGAGCAATGCCACATCACCTTGTCCCCCCCTCAGCCACGCATAGCCTGTGATGACGGTGTCAGGCTCTGCGTGTGGCCGAATCCTGTGGCCCGAGGGCGCAGGCATTGTCAGGAGATGGTGAGCATCAAAATTGTCAGGTTTTGGGTGATGGTGCTCCTGAGATAATGCACTAATATTTGATTTCATTAATTGCAGTTGACATCAGTGACAGCAGCGCTTTGAGAGCACGGAATTGTCAGAGGATGAGATGGCCTTCCTTCACACCTGCCATGGGCTCACATCCCCTGATGTCCGTGAGATAAGTGGAGGGCTTCCACCCACAGGGGGGATGGAAGTGGGATGTGGGGTCAGGACTCTTTGGACGGGGTTTTTGAGTCAGGTTTGGAGATGAGGATGTCTAAGCTGAGTCCCCTATGGACATATGTAGTGTAGATCTGAAGATGCTGAGGTGCACAGGGCAGAGCGGCCCTGGTGTTTGTTGTGTCATTTGTCTATCGTGCAGTGTGTGTCTCGTGTGGCATGTCTTTTCCCTTTGCCCTTCAAGGTTCTTTTTGGAAACTCTGACATCATTCTTAGCATCTCTCATTGCTGCTTTCCTCTGCCTGGCACTGCTACAATCAAACCTTTGACCCAAGGGATTGGACAGGTATTAGAATCTGACTGGATGCTTCTCAAGAGAGATGAGATGTCTTTTTTAAAGGTCTTGTTCTGTGCACTGGAGAGATGCCTTGTACTGGAATAGGACTTGCAGGAGTGTGAAGATAGGTAGAGGATTCTGAGCGTAGGGTTCTCGTGCATCCATCTTTGCGGTTCTTGGAATGAATCGTCCTGTTAGCGTCTTGTTCCTGCCGGCTTCTCTGAGCCTCATCAGGTCAGCGTCGCTCTCATCTCGACCGTGTCCTTCCTCGTTCTCTCGGTTCTTGCAGTCGCTCTTCTGAATGAGTTTTCTCTTGCTGTTGCGTCCCCTTGTTTGTCATCCCCTGTGTCAGAGGCGTTTGCGTGTCTGGCCTGGGATCGTTCTGCCCTGCTGCGCAGTGTGAGAGTGGGGGTAAAAGCATAAATGCTGGGGACTTGAAATTTGTAACGCAGAGTATATTTGGATTCTGGATGGTTTTCCTAGGTAGAAACAAGGCCTCTGGAGCTGTGCAGGGCTTTAACCTTTGTCATAACTTCCTTTCAGATGCAGATGGTTTAAATCAGAAGCAGAGCGCCCCATTGTGGGTGAGGGGGTTGCCCCAAGCAGGTCGGTGACTGTTTGTCCTCGCCGGGGAAGCATAAGTGGTGGCTGTGTTACAGCACTGTTCTTTCTCTTTATTTTTAGGAAGTGATGCTGGATATCAGGTGTCAGGTGGAAGTGGGCAAGGTGAGCAGTGACAGAAGCAGTTATTTGTGGTAAAGGTCTCAATTTCTGGTGCAAGTCTAAGCGTCCGTTACTGTTGGTGTGTTTTAGGCATTGCACTTTTATTAAGGTGAGACCCCTCCTCGCTAAGAAAAGTGGTTTTGCACTGTCCTGAGAACTCGGGAAGTATTCCAGGAGCCTGTGATGAAGCCTTGACCTTTTCCTGTTTGGAGATGCCATCCAGGTAACCTTCAGGAATAGGTAAGGAGCTGTGGTGAGTTGGGGAGGTAGGGTGGAGTAGTGTGGGCGCACTCAAGTTTGAGCAATGTCGCATCACCTTGTCCCCCCCTCAGCCACGCATACCCTGTGATGACGGCGTCAGGCTCTGCGTGTGGCCGAAGCGTGTGGCCCGAGGGTGCGGGCATTGTCAGGAGATGGTGAGCATCAAAATTGTCGTGTTTAGGCCGATGGTGCTGCTGAGATCATGCATTGATTTCCTTTATTGCAACTGCCATCCATGACAGCAGCGCTTTGAGAGCGCAGAATTGCCAGAGGACGAGGCAGCCTACCTTCGCACCTGCTGTGGGTTCGCATCCCCACACGTCCGAGAGATAAGTGAAGGGCTTCCACGCACTGGGAGGATGGAAGTTGGATATGGGGTCAAGACCCTGCGGGAGGGATTTTTGAGTCATGTTTGGAGCCGAGGACGTCCAGGCTGTGTCCCCTTGGACCATTTCAGGTGTCGGTTTGAGGATGCCGAGGTGCACAGGGCAGAGCGGTCCTGGTGTTTGTTGTGTCACTTGTCTATCGTGCTCTGTGTATCTTTAGTGTGTCTCGTGTGGCATGTCTTTTCCCTTTGCCCTTCAAGGTTCTTTCTGGAAACTCTGGCGTCATTCTTGCCATCTCTGATTGCTTCCTTCCTCAGCCTGGCACCGGTACCCTCAAACCTTTGATTCAGGAGCTTGGACAGGCATCGTTATCTGATTGGATGCGTCTCAAGAGAGATGAGATGTCTTTTTTAAGGTCTTGTTCTCTGCGCTGCAGAGATCGATTTTCAGTGGAGTCGGACTTGCAGGAGTGTGAAGATAGGTAGAGGATTCTGAGCGTAGGGTTCTCGTGCATCCATCTTTGCGGTTCTTGGAATGAATCGTCCTGTTAGCGTCTTGTTCCTGCCGGCTTCTCTGAGCTTCATCAGGTCAGCGTCGCTCTCATCTCGACCGTGTCCTTCCTCGTTCTCTCCGTGCTTGCAGTCGCTCTTCTGAATGAGTTTTCTCTTGCTGTTGCGTCCCCTTGTTTGTCATCCCCTGTGTCAGAGGCGTTTGCGTGTCTGGCCTGGGATCGTTCTGCCCTGCTGCGCAGTGTGAGAGTGGGGGTAAAAGCATAAATGCTGGGGACTTGAAATTTGTAATGCAGAGTATATTTGGATTCTGGATGGTTTTCCTAGGTAGAAACAAGGCCTCTGGAGCTGTGCAGGGCTTTAACCTTTGTCATAACTTCCTTTCAGATGCAGATGGTTTAAATCAGAAGCAGAGCGCCCCATTGTGGGTGAGGGGGTTGCCCCAAGCAGGTCGGTGACTGTTTGTCCTCGCCGGGGAAGCATAAGTGGTGGCTGTGTTACAGCACTGTTCTTTCTCTTTATTTTTAGGAAGTGATGCTGGATATCAGCTGTCAGGTGGAAGTGGGCAAGGTGAGCAGTGACAGAAGCAGTTATTTGTGGTAAAGGTCTCAATTTCTGGTGCAAGTCTAAGCGTCCGTTACTGTTGGTGTGTTTTAGGCATTGCACTTTTATTAAGGTGAGACCCCTCCTCGCTAAGAAAAGTGGTTTTGCACTGTCCTGAGAACTCGGGAAGTATTCCAGGAGCCTGTGATGAAGCCTTGACCTTTTCCTGTTTGGAGATGCCATCCAGGTAACCTTCAGGAATAGGTAAGGAGCTGTGGTGAGTTGGGGAGGTAGGGTGGAGTAGTGTGGGCGCACTCAAGTTTGAGCAATGTCGCATCACCTTGTCCCCCCCTCAGCCACGCATACCCTGTGATGACGGCGTCAGGCTCTGCGTGTGGCCGAAGCGTGCGGCCCTCCAGTGTTGTCAGGAGATGGTGAGCGGCAGAATTGTCATGTTTTGGCCGATGGTGCTGCTCAGATCATACACTGATGGTTGATTTCATTTATAGCGGCTGACATGAGTGACAGCAGCCTGGTGAGAACATGAAATTGCAGAGGATGAGGTGGCCTCCCTTTACAACTGCCGTGGGTTCGCCTCTTCGGCGTCGGAGAGATAAGTCAAGGGCTTCCGCCCACAGGGAGGATGAAAGCGGGATGTGGATTCGGGACTCTGCGGGAGGGATTTTTGAGCCAGCTTTGGAGATGGGGGTGTCCAAGATGTGTGCCCTTTGGCCATATAAAGGGTAAGTCCTGTAATGCTGACGTGCGCAGGGCAGAGCGGCCCTGGTGTCTGTCGTGTCATTTGTCTATCGTGCAGTGTGTGTCTTTAGTGTGTCTTGTGTGGCATGTCTTTTGCCTTTGTCCTTCGAGGGGCTTATTGGGACCTCTAGCATCATTCTTAGCATCTGTATTCCCACCTTTCCTGTCCCTGCGCCGGTGCCATCAAACCTTTGAGTCGGGAGCTAGGACAGGCATCAGAATCTCATCTCTCTTTAGAAGCATCCAATCAGAAGTGTTTTACTGTCTTATTCTGAGCTGCCATTGACAGCTGTGCACTGCTGAGATCCATTTTTAGTGGAGTAGGACTTGCAGGAGTGTGAAGATAGGTAGTGGATTCTGAGCGTAGGGTTCTCATGCATCCATCTTTGCGGTTCTTGGAATGAATCGTCCTGTTAGCGTCTTGTTCCTGCCGGCTTCTCTGAGCCTCATCAGGTCAGCGTCGCTCTCATCTCGACCGTGTCCTTCCTCGTTCTCTCCGTGCTTGCAGTCGCTCTTCTGAATGAGTTTTCTCTTGCTGTTGCGTCCCCTTGTTTGTCATCCCCTGTGTCAGAGGCGTTTGCGTGTCTGGCCTGGGATCGTTCTGCCCTGCTGCGCAGTGTGAGAGTGGGGGTAAAAGCATAAATGCTGGGGACTTGAAATTTGTAACGCAGAGTATATTTGGATTCTGGATGGTTTTCCTAGGTAGAAACAAGGCCTCTGGAGCTGTGCAGGGCTTTAACCTTTGTCATAACTTCCTTTCAGATGCAGATGGTTTAAATCAGAAGCAGAGCGCCCCATTGTGGGTGAGGGGGTTGCCCCAAGCAGGTCGGTGACTGTTTGTCCTCGCCGGGGAAGCATAAGTGGTGGCTGTGTTACAGCACTGTTCTTTCTCTTTATTTTTAGGAAGTGATGCTGGATATCAGGTGTCAGGTGGAAGTGGGCAAGGTGAGCAGTGACAGAAGCAGTTATTTGTGGTAAAGGTCTCAATTTCTGGTGCAAGTCTAAGCGTCCGTTACTGTTGGTGTGTTTTAGGCATTGCACTTTTATTAAGGTGAGACCCCTCCTCGCTAAGAAAAGTGGTTTTGCACTGTCCTGAGAACTCGGGAAGTATTCCAGGAGCCTGTGATGAAGCCTTGACCTTTTCCTGTTTGGAGATGCCATCCAGGTAACCTTCAGGAATAGGTAAGGAGCTGTGGTGAGTTGGGGAGGTAGGGTGGAGTAGTGTGGGCGCACTCAAGTTTGAGCAATGTCGCATCACCTTGTCCCCCCCTCAGCCACGCATACCCTGTGATGACGGCGTCAGGCTCTGCGTGTGGCCGAAGCGTGCGGCCCTCCAGTGTTGTCAGGAGATGGTGAGCGGCAGAATTGTCATGTTTTGGCCGATGGTGCTGCTCAGATCATACACTGATGGTTGATTTCATTTATAGCGGCTGACATGAGTGACAGCAGCCTGGTGAGAACATGAAATTGCAGAGGATGAGGTGGCCTCCCTTTACAACTGCCGTGGGTTCGCCTCTTCGGCGTCGGAGAGATAAGTCAAGGGCTTCCGCCCACAGGGAGGATGAAAGCGGGATGTGGATTCGGGACTCTGCGGGAGGGATTTTTGAGCCAGCTTTGGAGATGGGGGTGTCCAAGATGTGTGCCCTTTGGCCATATAAAGGGTAAGTCCTGTAATGCTGACGTGCGCAGGGCAGAGCGGCCCTGGTGTCTGTCGTGTCATTTGTCTATCGTGCAGTGTGTGTCTTTAGTGTGTCTTGTGTGGCATGTCTTTTGCCTTTGTCCTTCGAGGGGCTTATTGGGACCTCTAGCATCATTCTTAGCATCTGTATTCCCACCTTTCCTGTCCCTGCGCCGGTGCCATCAAACCTTTGAGTCGGGAGCTAGGACAGGCATCAGAATCTCATCTCTCTTTAGAAGCATCCAATCAGAAGTGTTTTACTGTCTTATTCTGAGCTGCCATTGACAGCTGTGCACTGCTGAGATCCATTTTTAGTGGAGTAGGACTTGCAGGAGTGTGAAGATAGGTAGTGGATTCTGAGCGTAGGGTTCTCGTGCATCCATCTTTGCGGTTCTTGGAATGAATCGTCCTGTTAGCGTCTTGTTCCTGCCGGCTTCTCTGAGCCTCATCAGGTCAGCGTCGCTCTCATCTCGACCGTGTCCTTCCTCGTTCTCTCCGTGCTTGCAGTCGCTCTTCTGAATGAGTTTTCTCTTGCTGTTGCGTCCCCTTGTTTGTCATCCCCTGTGTCAGAGGCGTTTGCGTGTCTGGCCTGGGATCGTTCTGCCCTGCTGCGCAGTGTGAGAGTGGGGGTAAAAGCATAAATGCTGGGGACTTGAAATTTGTAACGCAGAGTATATTTGGATTCTGGATGGTTTTCCTAGGTAGAAACAAGGCCTCTGGAGCTGTGCAGGGCTTTAACCTTTGTCATAACTTCCTTTCAGATGCAGATGGTTTAAATCAGAAGCAGAGCGCCCCATTGTGGGTGAGGGGGTTGCCCCAAGCAGGTCGGTGACTGTTTGTCCTCGCCGGGGAAGCATAAGTGGTGGCTGTGTTACAGCACTGTTCTTTCTCTTTATTTTTAGGAAGTGATGCTGGATATCAGGTGTCAGGTGGAAGTGGGCAAGGTGAGCAGTGACAGAAGCAGTTATTTGTGGTAAAGGTCTCAATTTCTGGTGCAAGTCTAAGCGTCCGTTACTGTTGGTGTGTTTTAGGCATTGCACTTTTATTAAGGTGAGACCCCTCCTCGCTAAGAAAAGTGGTTTTGCACTGTCCTGAGAACTCGGGAAGTATTCCAGGAGCCTGTGATGAAGCCTTGACCTTTTCCTGTTTGGAGATGCCATCCAGGTAACCTTCAGGAATAGGTAAGGAGCTGTGGTGAGTTGGGGAGGTAGGGTGGAGTAGTGTGGGCGCACTCAAGTTTGAGCAATGTCGCATCACCTTGTCCCCCCCTCAGCCACGCATACCCTGTGATGACGGCGTCAGGCTCTGCGTGTGGCCGAAGCGTGTGGCCCGAGGGTGCGGGCATTGTCAGGAGATGGTGAGCATCAAAATTGTCGTGTTTAGGCCGATGGTGCTGCTGAGATCATGCATTGATTTCCTTTATTGCAACTGCCATCCATGACAGCAGCGCTTTGAGAGCGCAGAATTGCCAGAGGACGAGGCAGCCTACCTTCGCACCTGCTGTGGGTTCGCATCCCCACACGTCCGAGAGATAAGTGAAGGGCTTCCACGCACTGGGAGGATGGAAGTTGGATATGGGGTCAAGACCCTGCGGGAGGGATTTTTGAGTCATGTTTGGAGCCGAGGACGTCCAGGCTGTGTCCCCTTGGACCATTTCAGGTGTCGGTTTGAGGATGCCGAGGTGCACAGGGCAGAGCGGTCCTGGTGTTTGTTGTGTCACTTGTCTATCGTGCTCTGTGTATCTTTAGTGTGTCTCGTGTGGCATGTCTTTTCCCTTTGCCCTTCAAGGTTCTTTCTGGAAACTCTGGCGTCATTCTTGCCATCTCTGATTGCTTCCTTCCTCAGCCTGGCACCGGTACCCTCAAACCTTTGATTCAGGAGCTTGGACAGGCATCGTTATCTGATTGGATGCGTCTCAAGAGAGATGAGATGTCTTTTTTAAGGTCTTGTTCTCTGCGCTGCAGAGATCGATTTTCAGTGGAGTCGGACTTGCAGGAGTGTGAAGATAGGTAGAGGATTCTGAGCGTAGGGTTCTCGTGCATCCATCTTTGCGGTTCTTGGAATGAATCGTCCTGTTAGCGTCTTGTTCCTGCCGGCTTCTCTGAGCTTCATCAGGTCAGCGTCGCTCTCATCTCGACCGTGTCCTTCCTCGTTCTCTCCGTGCTTGCAGTCGCTCTTCTGAATGAGTTTTCTCTTGCTGTTGCGTCCCCTTGTTTGTCATCCCCTGTGTCAGAGGCGTTTGCGTGTCTGGCCTGGGATCGTTCTGCCCTGCTGCGCAGTGTGAGAGTGGGGGTAAAAGCATAAATGCTGGGGACTTGAAATTTGTAATGCAGAGTATATTTGGATTCTGGATGGTTTTCCTAGGTAGAAACAAGGCCTCTGGAGCTGTGCAGGGCTTTAACCTTTGTCATAACTTCCTTTCAGATGCAGATGGTTTAAATCAGAAGCAGAGCGCCCCATTGTGGGTGAGGGGGTTGCCCCAAGCAGGTCGGTGACTGTTTGTCCTCGCCGGGGAAGCATAAGTGGTGGCTGTGTTACAGCACTGTTCTTTCTCTTTATTTTTAGGAAGTGATGCTGGATATCAGCTGTCAGGTGGAAGTGGGCAAGGTGAGCAGTGACAGAAGCAGTTATTTGTGGTAAAGGTCTCAATTTCTGGTGCAAGTCTAAGCGTCCGTTACTGTTGGTGTGTTTTAGGCATTGCACTTTTATTAAGGTGAGACCCCTCCTCGCTAAGAAAAGTGGTTTTGCACTGTCCTGAGAACTCGGGAAGTATTCCAGGAGCCTGTGATGAAGCCTTGACCTTTTCCTGTTTGGAGATGCCATCCAGGTAACCTTCAGGAATAGGTAAGGAGCTGTGGTGAGTTGGGGAGGTAGGGTGGAGTAGTGTGGGCGCACTCAAGTTTGAGCAATGTCGCATCACCTTGTCCCCCCCTCAGCCACGCATACCCTGTGATGACGGCGTCAGGCTCTGCGTGTGGCCGAAGCGTGCGGCCCTCCAGTGTTGTCAGGAGATGGTGAGCGGCAGAATTGTCATGTTTTGGCCGATGGTGCTGCTCAGATCATACACTGATGGTTGATTTCATTTATAGCGGCTGACATGAGTGACAGCAGCCTGGTGAGAACATGAAATTGCAGAGGATGAGGTGGCCTCCCTTTACAACTGCCGTGGGTTCGCCTCTTCGGCGTCGGAGAGATAAGTCAAGGGCTTCCGCCCACAGGGAGGATGAAAGCGGGATGTGGATTCGGGACTCTGCGGGAGGGATTTTTGAGCCAGCTTTGGAGATGGGGGTGTCCAAGATGTGTGCCCTTTGGCCATATAAAGGGTAAGTCCTGTAATGCTGACGTGCGCAGGGCAGAGCGGCCCTGGTGTCTGTCGTGTCATTTGTCTATCGTGCAGTGTGTGTCTTTAGTGTGTCTTGTGTGGCATGTCTTTTGCCTTTGTCCTTCGAGGGGCTTATTGGGACCTCTAGCATCATTCTTAGCATCTGTATTCCCACCTTTCCTGTCCCTGCGCCGGTGCCATCAAACCTTTGAGTCGGGAGCTAGGACAGGCATCAGAATCTCATCTCTCTTTAGAAGCATCCAATCAGAAGTGTTTTACTGTCTTATTCTGAGCTGCCATTGACAGCTGTGCACTGCTGAGATCCATTTTTAGTGGAGTAGGACTTGCAGGAGTGTGAAGATAGGTAGTGGATTCTGAGCGTAGGGTTCTCGTGCATCCATCTTTGCGGTTCTTGGAATGAATCGTCCTGTTAGCGTCTTGTTCCTGCCGGCTTCTCTGAGCCTCATCAGGTCAGCGTCGCTCTCATCTCGACCGTGTCCTTCCTCGTTCTCTCGGTTCTTGCAGTCGCTCTTCTGAATGAGTTTTCTCTTGCTGTTGCGTCCCCTTGTTTGTCATCCCCTGTGTCAGAGGCGTTTGCGTGTCTGGCCTGGGATCGTTCTGCCCTGCTGCGCAGTGTGAGAGTGGGGGTAAAAGCATAAATGCTGGGGACTTGAAATTTGTAACGCAGAGTATATTTGGATTCTGGATGGTTTTCCTAGGTAGAAACAAGGCCTCTGGAGCTGTGCAGGGCTTTAACCTTTGTCATAACTTCCTTTCAGATGCAGATGGTTTAAATCAGAAGCAGAGCGCCCCATTGTGGGTGAGGGGGTTGCCCCAAGCAGGTCGGTGACTGTTTGTCCTCGCCGGGGAAGCATAAGTGGTGGCTGTGTTACAGCACTGTTCTTTCTCTTTATTTTTAGGAAGTGATGCTGGATATCAGGTGTCAGGTGGAAGTGGGCAAGGTGAGCAGTGACAGAAGCAGTTATTTGTGGTAAAGGTCTCAATTTCTGGTGCAAGTCTAAGCGTCCGTTACTGTTGGTGTGTTTTAGGCATTGCACTTTTATTAAGGTGAGACCCCTCCTCGCTAAGAAAAGTGGTTTTGCACTGTCCTGAGAACTCGGGAAGTATTCCAGGAGCCTGTGATGAAGCCTTGACCTTTTCCTGTTTGGAGATGCCATCCAGGTAACCTTCAGGAATAGGTAAGGAGCTGTGGTGAGTTGGGGAGGTAGGGTGGAGTAGTGTGGGCGCACTCAAGTTTGAGCAATGTCGCATCACCTTGTCCCCCCCTCAGCCACGCATACCCTGTGATGACGGCGTCAGGCTCTGCGTGTGGCCGAAGCGTGTGGCCCGAGGGTGCGGGCATTGTCAGGAGATGGTGAGCATCAAAATTGTCGTGTTTAGGCCGATGGTGCTGCTGAGATCATGCATTGATTTCCTTTATTGCAACTGCCATCCATGACAGCAGCGCTTTGAGAGCGCAGAATTGCCAGAGGACGAGGCAGCCTACCTTCGCACCTGCTGTGGGTTCGCATCCCCACACGTCCGAGAGATAAGTGAAGGGCTTCCACGCACTGGGAGGATGGAAGTTGGATATGGGGTCAAGACCCTGCGGGAGGGATTTTTGAGTCATGTTTGGAGCCGAGGACGTCCAGGCTGTGTCCCCTTGGACCATTTCAGGTGTCGGTTTGAGGATGCCGAGGTGCACAGGGCAGAGCGGTCCTGGTGTTTGTTGTGTCACTTGTCTATCGTGCTCTGTGTATCTTTAGTGTGTCTCGTGTGGCATGTCTTTTCCCTTTGCCCTTCAAGGTTCTTTCTGGAAACTCTGGCGTCATTCTTGCCATCTCTGATTGCTTCCTTCCTCAGCCTGGCACCGGTACCCTCAAACCTTTGATTCAGGAGCTTGGACAGGCATCGTTATCTGATTGGATGCGTCTCAAGAGAGATGAGATGTCTTTTTTAAGGTCTTGTTCTCTGCGCTGCAGAGATCGATTTTCAGTGGAGTCGGACTTGCAGGAGTGTGAAGATAGGTAGAGGATTCTGAGCGTAGGGTTCTCGTGCATCCATCTTTGCGGTTCTTGGAATGAATCGTCCTGTTAGCGTCTTGTTCCTGCCGGCTTCTCTGAGCTTCATCAGGTCAGCGTCGCTCTCATCTCGACCGTGTCCTTCCTCGTTCTCTCCGTGCTTGCAGTCGCTCTTCTGAATGAGTTTTCTCTTGCTGTTGCGTCCCCTTGTTTGTCATCCCCTGTGTCAGAGGCGTTTGCGTGTCTGGCCTGGGATCGTTCTGCCCTGCTGCGCAGTGTGAGAGTGGGGGTAAAAGCATAAATGCTGGGGACTTGAAATTTGTAATGCAGAGTATATTTGGATTCTGGATGGTTTTCCTAGGTAGAAACAAGGCCTCTGGAGCTGTGCAGGGCTTTAACCTTTGTCATAACTTCCTTTCAGATGCAGATGGTTTAAATCAGAAGCAGAGCGCCCCATTGTGGGTGAGGGGGTTGCCCCAAGCAGGTCGGTGACTGTTTGTCCTCGCCGGGGAAGCATAAGTGGTGGCTGTGTTACAGCACTGTTCTTTCTCTTTATTTTTAGGAAGTGATGCTGGATATCAGGTGTCAGGTGGAAGTGGGCAAGGTGAGCAGTGACAGAAGCAGTTATTTGTGGTAAAGGTCTCAATTTCTGGTGCAAGTCTAAGCGTCCGTTACTGTTGGTGTGTTTTAGGCATTGCACTTTTATTAAGGTGAGACCCCTCCTCGCTAAGAAAAGTGGTTTTGCACTGTCCTGAGAACTCGGGAAGTATTCCAGGAGCCTGTGATGAAGCCTTGACCTTTTCCTGTTTGGAGATGCCATCCAGGTAACCTTCAGGAATAGGTAAGGAGCTGTGGTGAGTTGGGGAGGTAGGGTGGAGTAGTGTGGGCGCACTCAAGTTTGAGCAATGTCGCATCACCTTGTCCCCCCCTCAGCCACGCATACCCTGTGATGACGGCGTCAGGCTCTGCGTGTGGCCGAAGCGTGTGGCCCGAGGGTGCGGGCATTGTCAGGAGATGGTGAGCATCAAAATTGTCGTGTTTAGGCCGATGGTGCTGCTGAGATCATGCATTGATTTCCTTTATTGCAACTGCCATCCATGACAGCAGCGCTTTGAGAGCGCAGAATTGCCAGAGGACGAGGCAGCCTACCTTCGCACCTGCTGTGGGTTCGCATCCCCACACGTCCGAGAGATAAGTGAAGGGCTTCCACGCACTGGGAGGATGGAAGTTGGATATGGGGTCAAGACCCTGCGGGAGGGATTTTTGAGTCATGTTTGGAGCCGAGGACGTCCAGGCTGTGTCCCCTTGGACCATTTCAGGTGTCGGTTTGAGGATGCCGAGGTGCACAGGGCAGAGCGGTCCTGGTGTTTGTTGTGTCACTTGTCTATCGTGCTCTGTGTATCTTTAGTGTGTCTCGTGTGGCATGTCTTTTCCCTTTGCCCTTCAAGGTTCTTTCTGGAAACTCTGGCGTCATTCTTGCCATCTCTGATTGCTTCCTTCCTCAGCCTGGCACCGGTACCCTCAAACCTTTGATTCAGGAGCTTGGACAGGCATCGTTATCTGATTGGATGCGTCTCAAGAGAGATGAGATGTCTTTTTTAAGGTCTTGTTCTCTGCGCTGCAGAGATCGATTTTCAGTGGAGTCGGACTTGCAGGAGTGTGAAGATAGGTAGAGGATTCTGAGCGTAGGGTTCTCGTGCATCCATCTTTGCGGTTCTTGGAATGAATCGTCCTGTTAGCGTCTTGTTCCTGCCGGCTTCTCTGAGCTTCATCAGGTCAGCGTCGCTCTCATCTCGACCGTGTCCTTCCTCGTTCTCTCCGTGCTTGCAGTCGCTCTTCTGAATGAGTTTTCTCTTGCTGTTGCGTCCCCTTGTTTGTCATCCCCTGTGTCAGAGGCGTTTGCGTGTCTGGCCTGGGATCGTTCTGCCCTGCTGCGCAGTGTGAGAGTGGGGGTAAAAGCATAAATGCTGGGGACTTGAAATTTGTAATGCAGAGTATATTTGGATTCTGGATGGTTTTCCTAGGTAGAAACAAGGCCTCTGGAGCTGTGCAGGGCTTTAACCTTTGTCATAACTTCCTTTCAGATGCAGATGGTTTAAATCAGAAGCAGAGCGCCCCATTGTGGGTGAGGGGGTTGCCCCAAGCAGGTCGGTGACTGTTTGTCCTCGCCGGGGAAGCATAAGTGGTGGCTGTGTTACAGCACTGTTCTTTCTCTTTATTTTTAGGAAGTGATGCTGGATATCAGCTGTCAGGTGGAAGTGGGCAAGGTGAGCAGTGACAGAAGCAGTTATTTGTGGTAAAGGTCTCAATTTCTGGTGCAAGTCTAAGCGTCCGTTACTGTTGGTGTGTTTTAGGCATTGCACTTTTATTAAGGTGAGACCCCTCCTCGCTAAGAAAAGTGGTTTTGCACTGTCCTGAGAACTCGGGAAGTATTCCAGGAGCCTGTGATGAAGCCTTGACCTTTTCCTGTTTGGAGATGCCATCCAGGTAACCTTCAGGAATAGGTAAGGAGCTGTGGTGAGTTGGGGAGGTAGGGTGGAGTAGTGTGGGCGCACTCAAGTTTGAGCAATGTCGCATCACCTTGTCCCCCCCTCAGCCACGCATACCCTGTGATGACGGCGTCAGGCTCTGCGTGTGGCCGAAGCGTGTGGCCCGAGGGTGCGGGCATTGTCAGGAGATGGTGAGCATCAAAATTGTCGTGTTTAGGCCGATGGTGCTGCTGAGATCATGCATTGATTTCCTTTATTGCAACTGCCATCCATGACAGCAGCGCTTTGAGAGCGCAGAATTGCCAGAGGACGAGGCAGCCTACCTTCGCACCTGCTGTGGGTTCGCATCCCCACACGTCCGAGAGATAAGTGAAGGGCTTCCACGCACTGGGAGGATGGAAGTTGGATATGGGGTCAAGACCCTGCGGGAGGGATTTTTGAGTCATGTTTGGAGCCGAGGACGTCCAGGCTGTGTCCCCTTGGACCATTTCAGGTGTCGGTTTGAGGATGCCGAGGTGCACAGGGCAGAGCGGTCCTGGTGTTTGTTGTGTCACTTGTCTATCGTGCTCTGTGTATCTTTAGTGTGTCTCGTGTGGCATGTCTTTTCCCTTTGCCCTTCAAGGTTCTTTCTGGAAACTCTGGCGTCATTCTTGCCATCTCTGATTGCTTCCTTCCTCAGCCTGGCACCGGTACCCTCAAACCTTTGATTCAGGAGCTTGGACAGGCATCGTTATCTGATTGGATGCGTCTCAAGAGAGATGAGATGTCTTTTTTAAGGTCTTGTTCTCTGCGCTGCAGAGATCGATTTTCAGTGGAGTCGGACTTGCAGGAGTGTGAAGATAGGTAGAGGATTCTGAGCGTAGGGTTCTCGTGCATCCATCTTTGCGGTTCTTGGAATGAATCGTCCTGTTAGCGTCTTGTTCCTGCCGGCTTCTCTGAGCCTCATCAGGTCAGCGTCGCTCTCATCTCGACCGTGTCCTTCCTCGTTCTCTCCGTGCTTGCAGTCGCTCTTCTGAATGAGTTTTCTCTTGCTGTTGCGTCCCCTTGTTTGTCATCCCCTGTGTCAGAGGCGTTTGCGTGTCTGGCCTGGGATCGTTCTGCCCTGCTGCGCAGTGTGAGAGTGGGGGTAAAAGCATAAATGCTGGGGACTTGAAATTTGTAATGCAGAGTATATTTGGATTCTGGATGGTTTTCCTAGGTAGAAACAAGGCCTCTGGAGCTGTGCAGGGCTTTAACCTTTGTCATAACTTCCTTTCAGATGCAGATGGTTTAAATCGGAAGCAGAGCGCCCCATTGTGGGTGAGGGGGTTGCCCCAAGCAGGTCGGTGACTGTTTGTCCTCGCCGGGGAAGCATAAGTGGTGGCTGTGTTACAGCACTGTTCTTTCTCTTTATTTTTAGGAAGTGATGCTGGATATCAGCTGTCAGGTGGAAGTGGGCAAGGTGAGCAGTGACAGAAGCAGTTATTTGTGGTAAAGGTCTCAATTGCTGGTGCAAGTCTAAGCGTCCGTTACTGTTGGTGTGTTTTAGGCATTGCACTTTTATTAAGGTGAGACCCCTCCTCGCTAAGAAAAGTGGTTTTGCACTGTCCTGAGAACTCGGGAAGTATTCCAGGAGCCTGTGATGAAGCCTTGACCTTTTCCTGTTTGGAGATGCCATCCAGGTAACCTTCAGGAATAGGTAAGGAGCTGTGGTGAGTTGGGGAGGTAGGGTGGAGTAGTGTGGGCGCACTCAAGTTTGAGCAATGTCGCATCACCTTGTCCCCCCCTCAGCCACGCATACCCTGTGATGACGGCGTCAGGCTCTGCGTGTGGCCGAAGCGTGCGGCCCTCCAGTGTTGTCAGGAGATGGTGAGCGGCAGAATTGTCATGTTTTGGCCGATGGTGCTGCTCAGATCATACACTGATGGTTGATTTCATTTATAGCGGCTGACATGAGTGACAGCAGCCTGGTGAGAACATGAAATTGCAGAGGATGAGGTGGCCTCCCTTTACAACTGCCGTGGGTTCGCCTCTTCGGCGTCGGAGAGATAAGTCAAGGGCTTCCGCCCACAGGGAGGATGAAAGCGGGATGTGGATTCGGGACTCTGCGGGAGGGATTTTTGAGCCAGCTTTGGAGATGGGGGTGTCCAAGATGTGTGCCCTTTGGCCATATAAAGGGTAAGTCCTGTAATGCTGACGTGCGCAGGGCAGAGCGGCCCTGGTGTCTGTCGTGTCATTTGTCTATCGTGCAGTGTGTGTCTTTAGTGTGTCTTGTGTGGCATGTCTTTTGCCTTTGTCCTTCGAGGGGCTTATTGGGACCTCTAGCATCATTCTTAGCATCTGTATTCCCACCTTTCCTGTCCCTGCGCCGGTGCCATCAAACCTTTGAGTCGGGAGCTAGGACAGGCATCAGAATCTCATCTCTCTTTAGAAGCATCCAATCAGAAGTGTTTTACTGTCTTATTCTGAGCTGCCATTGACAGCTGTGCACTGCTGAGATCCATTTTTAGTGGAGTAGGACTTGCAGGAGTGTGAAGATAGGTAGTGGATTCTGAGCGTAGGGTTCTCGTGCATCCATCTTTGCGGTTCTTGGAATGAATCGTCCTGTTAGCGTCTTGTTCCTGCCGGCTTCTCTGAGCCTCATCAGGTCAGCGTCGCTCTCATCTCGACCGTGTCCTTCCTCGTTCTCTCGGTTCTTGCAGTCGCTCTTCTGAATGAGTTTTCTCTTGCTGTTGCGTCCCCTTGTTTGTCATCCCCTGTGTCAGAGGCGTTTGCGTGTCTGGCCTGGGATCGTTCTGCCCTGCTGCGCAGTGTGAGAGTGGGGGTAAAAGCATAAATGCTGGGGACTTGAAATTTGTAACGCAGAGTATATTTGGATTCTGGATGGTTTTCCTAGGTAGAAACAAGGCCTCTGGAGCTGTGCAGGGCTTTAACCTTTGTCATAACTTCCTTTCAGATGCAGATGGTTTAAATCAGAAGCAGAGCGCCCCATTGTGGGTGAGGGGGTTGCCCCAAGCAGGTCGGTGACTGTTTGTCCTCGCCGGGGAAGCATAAGTGGTGGCTGTGTTACAGCACTGTTCTTTCTCTTTATTTTTAGGAAGTGATGCTGGATATCAGGTGTCAGGTGGAAGTGGGCAAGGTGAGCAGTGACAGAAGCAGTTATTTGTGGTAAAGGTCTCAATTTCTGGTGCAAGTCTAAGCGTCCGTTACTGTTGGTGTGTTTTAGGCATTGCACTTTTATTAAGGTGAGACCCCTCCTCGCTAAGAAAAGTGGTTTTGCACTGTCCTGAGAACTCGGGAAGTATTCCAGGAGCCTGTGATGAAGCCTTGACCTTTTCCTGTTTGGAGATGCCATCCAGGTAACCTTCAGGAATAGGTAAGGAGCTGTGGTGAGTTGGGGAGGTAGGGTGGAGTAGTGTGGGCGCACTCAAGTTTGAGCAATGTCGCATCACCTTGTCCCCCCCTCAGCCACGCATACCCTGTGATGACGGCGTCAGGCTCTGCGTGTGGCCGAAGCGTGTGGCCCGAGGGTGCGGGCATTGTCAGGAGATGGTGAGCATCAAAATTGTCGTGTTTAGGCCGATGGTGCTGCTGAGATCATGCATTGATTTCCTTTATTGCAACTGCCATCCATGACAGCAGCGCTTTGAGAGCGCAGAATTGCCAGAGGACGAGGCAGCCTACCTTCGCACCTGCTGTGGGTTCGCATCCCCACACGTCCGAGAGATAAGTGAAGGGCTTCCACGCACTGGGAGGATGGAAGTTGGATATGGGGTCAAGACCCTGCGGGAGGGATTTTTGAGTCATGTTTGGAGCCGAGGACGTCCAGGCTGTGTCCCCTTGGACCATTTCAGGTGTCGGTTTGAGGATGCCGAGGTGCACAGGGCAGAGCGGTCCTGGTGTTTGTTGTGTCACTTGTCTATCGTGCTCTGTGTATCTTTAGTGTGTCTCGTGTGGCATGTCTTTTCCCTTTGCCCTTCAAGGTTCTTTCTGGAAACTCTGGCGTCATTCTTGCCATCTCTGATTGCTTCCTTCCTCAGCCTGGCACCGGTACCCTCAAACCTTTGATTCAGGAGCTTGGACAGGCATCGTTATCTGATTGGATGCGTCTCAAGAGAGATGAGATGTCTTTTTTAAGGTCTTGTTCTCTGCGCTGCAGAGATCGATTTTCAGTGGAGTCGGACTTGCAGGAGTGTGAAGATAGGTAGAGGATTCTGAGCGTAGGGTTCTCGTGCATCCATCTTTGCGGTTCTTGGAATGAATCGTCCTGTTAGCGTCTTGTTCCTGCCGGCTTCTCTGAGCCTCATCAGGTCAGCGTCGCTCTCATCTCGACCGTGTCCTTCCTCGTTCTCTCCGTGCTTGCAGTCGCTCTTCTGAATGAGTTTTCTCTTGCTGTTGCGTCCCCTTGTTTGTCATCCCCTGTGTCAGAGGCGTTTGCGTGTCTGGCCTGGGATCGTTCTGCCCTGCTGCGCAGTGTGAGAGTGGGGGTAAAAGCATAAATGCTGGGGACTTGAAATTTGTAACGCAGAGTATATTTGGATTCTGGATGGTTTTCCTAGGTAGAAACAAGGCCTCTGGAGCTGTGCAGGGCTTTAACCTTTGTCATAACTTCCTTTCAGATGCAGATGGTTTAAATCGGAAGCAGAGCGCCCCATTGTGGGTGAGGGGGTTGCCCCAAGCAGGTCGGTGACTGTTTGTCCTCGCCGGGGAAGCATAAGTGGTGGCTGTGTTACAGCACTGTTCTTTCTCTTTATTTTTAGGAAGTGATGCTGGATATCAGCTGTCAGGTGGAAGTGGGCAAGGTGAGCAGTGACAGAAGCAGTTATTTGTGGTAAAGGTCTCAATTGCTGGTGCAAGTCTAAGCGTCCGTTACTGTTGGTGTGTTTTAGGCATTGCACTTTTATTAAGGTGAGACCCCTCCTCGCTAAGAAAAGTGGTTTTGCACTGTCCTGAGAACTCGGGAAGTATTCCAGGAGCCTGTGATGAAGCCTTGACCTTTTCCTGTTTGGAGATGCCATCCAGGTAACCTTCAGGAATAGGTAAGGAGCTGTGGTGAGTTGGGGAGGTAGGGTGGAGTAGTGTGGGCGCACTCAAGTTTGAGCAATGTCGCATCACCTTGTCCCCCCCTCAGCCACGCATACCCTGTGATGACGGCGTCAGGCTCTGCGTGTGGCCGAAGCGTGCGGCCCTCCAGTGTTGTCAGGAGATGGTGAGCGGCAGAATTGTCATGTTTTGGCCGATGGTGCTGCTCAGATCATACACTGATGGTTGATTTCATTTATAGCGGCTGACATGAGTGACAGCAGCCTGGTGAGAACATGAAATTGCAGAGGATGAGGTGGCCTCCCTTTACAACTGCCGTGGGTTCGCCTCTTCGGCGTCGGAGAGATAAGTCAAGGGCTTCCGCCCACAGGGAGGATGAAAGCGGGATGTGGATTCGGGACTCTGCGGGAGGGATTTTTGAGCCAGCTTTGGAGATGGGGGTGTCCAAGATGTGTGCCCTTTGGCCATATAAAGGGTAAGTCCTGTAATGCTGACGTGCGCAGGGCAGAGCGGCCCTGGTGTCTGTCGTGTCATTTGTCTATCGTGCAGTGTGTGTCTTTAGTGTGTCTTGTGTGGCATGTCTTTTGCCTTTGTCCTTCGAGGGGCTTATTGGGACCTCTAGCATCATTCTTAGCATCTGTATTCCCACCTTTCCTGTCCCTGCGCCGGTGCCATCAAACCTTTGAGTCGGGAGCTAGGACAGGCATCAGAATCTCATCTCTCTTTAGAAGCATCCAATCAGAAGTGTTTTACTGTCTTATTCTGAGCTGCCATTGACAGCTGTGCACTGCTGAGATCCATTTTTAGTGGAGTAGGACTTGCAGGAGTGTGAAGATAGGTAGTGGATTCTGAGCGTAGGGTTCTCGTGCATCCATCTTTGCGGTTCTTGGAATGAATCGTCCTGTTAGCGTCTTGTTCCTGCCGGCTTCTCTGAGCCTCATCAGGTCAGCGTCGCTCTCATCTCGACCGTGTCCTTCCTCGTTCTCTCGGTTCTTGCAGTCGCTCTTCTGAATGAGTTTTCTCTTGCTGTTGCGTCCCCTTGTTTGTCATCCCCTGTGTCAGAGGCGTTTGCGTGTCTGGCCTGGGATCGTTCTGCCCTGCTGCGCAGTGTGAGAGTGGGGGTAAAAGCATAAATGCTGGGGACTTGAAATTTGTAACGCAGAGTATATTTGGATTCTGGATGGTTTTCCTAGGTAGAAACAAGGCCTCTGGAGCTGTGCAGGGCTTTAACCTTTGTCATAACTTCCTTTCAGATGCAGATGGTTTAAATCAGAAGCAGAGCGCCCCATTGTGGGTGAGGGGGTTGCCCCAAGCAGGTCGGTGACTGTTTGTCCTCGCCGGGTGTAGAGAGCCTGGTGCAGGAATAGCTGGAAGAAAAAGGCCATAGTCAGATCAACTTAGTAAAGCTAGCAAAGTGGGCCTCAGTCTCACGGATACAGTGTCCTTGAGATAAGGAAGACACGCAGAATTGAGAAAAACATGAATGCCGAAGTGCTTAGCTAAGCCGCACAGCTAGACCAATGATGAGCTCAGATTTTGCACTATGCATGAGCTAATTAAGCACTGTATTTAATCGCCACTCTGCGTATCAATAAACGAGACTTTGCTGATGACCGAATTGGTGTCCGCGTCTCCCTTCTCCGACATTTGGTGAACCCCGACGTGCCTCCGTCGCTGAAAAGAAAACAGTTTCAGAAAACGGGGGAGAACGCGCCACGGTCGGTGAAGTAGAGTTGGGGCCTGCTGCAACCGGGTCGGTGTCAAACGACGTAGGGAAGACACCCCCAGGAGCCATAAAGGTGGTCCTGGGCCATACGTGCTGCCGAAGCCGGAGAGTTGCAACAGCGCTGACGACGAAAAATGGACAGGCAAGCAGCATATGATTTATTTATAATACATATACATATACTACATATATACATATATATATACTATATAGTACATATAGATAAGTTAGGGCTGAAAGAAATCAATCCCAGGAAGGACATACCGGGGTTGTTAGTCTGGGGTTATGCTAAAGGTTTATTCTCTAATCCTCACACCGTGCATGATTTAAATGAGTGGCGTAAGTTAGGGGATGCACTGTGGGAGGCGGTATTAGAGGATGATAAAACAGCAAAAAAGCTGGGAAAGATCTGGCAGGTAGTTCACAACGCACTGCTAAAGCAGCAGGCGGAGAGAAAGGCGGCTCGGGAGGCAGTAAAGGCATATAAAAGGAATGCTCAGTATGGTGATAATGAGCCCCGAGCACCCAGCACGACCAGAGTAGAAATACCTATCTCTGGGGAGGCGGCAGGAATGACAGACATGGCTAGCTGTGCTTGGCCCTCGGCACCCCCCTTAAAAGAGCTTGAGGAGGATTCCGCCGCGGCGGCGGAGACAATTACAGAAGGCGGAGTAACCCCGCCTTCCGAAGGCGAAGGGCCCCAGACCAGCGGTGAAAAATCCCCTTGCCAGTCTGAGCCTACCGCCCCTAAGCCCACCGTGGAGCCAGCTCCGGTCCCTAGGGCGGAAAGCGACCTGTGGGAGGAGATGGCAAGACGGCGGGGGGAGGCGTGGAGTATGCTAGCCAGACACGGCTTGGAGATTGGGGACGAAAGCGCTGTTGACGCAGCGAAAACCTGGGTTTTCCCCGTCACGTATACACAGGGAATAAACCAGCAAGGACAAGCCGTCCAAGTAGGAGCATACTCGCCTCCCGACTGGAAGCTGCTAGCCCAGCTAAGACAGACAGTGAGTCAGTTTGGTTTCCGGAGTGAGCCAGCTAAGCAAATGCTAGATTTCTTGTTCGATACATACCTGCTGTTGCCAAATGATATGAGAAGTATAGTGAAACTGATTTTCACGCAACATCAGCAGTTGCTATTTAACGCCCACTGGCAAGCCCTTGTTCAGGAGTCAGTTGCAACACAGAGGGGCCCGGGAGATCCGTTAGCTGGAATTACCATAGACAAACTAATGGGGTTAAGACAATACCGCAGGACAGAGGCTCAAATGATTTCGGGACCCGACAAGGTTAGGGAAGCCATGCGTCTAGTAAGGAGTGCCATCGGTCGGGTCAAAGATAGCTCAGGCATACCCATGTATATGGGGATAAAACAGGGAAGAAATAAATCCTTTAGGGACTTTGTAGATAAGGCTGCTGCTGCTATTGAAAAGGCAGGAGTCCCAGAGTATATGACAGGGGCACAGGTTTTCTTGGTTAATGCACTAAAAGAATTAGGCTTAGGGCTGCAGAAACAAGCCGAGTCCACACAGTCACAGGTGTTAGCCGCTCTTGCTCCGCTCCGTGCTCCTACGGCGGCCCCGGCCACATCGAACGACCACCGGCCTCCCTCGGCGCGCGGCTACAGATGCGGGTGGATGCGGCGCGGCCCGACGGGTGCCGCCGATCAGCCCCCGGCGGCCGCCACCATATTAGCCCCGGTCACAAGTAGCCGCCGTGACACCAGCGCCATCTCCTGTCTACAACCAGCCACAACAGGGAGCCTGAGACTCGACCTAACAGCCGCAGTAAAAACATCGTTAATGACAGCTCGCCCCGTCAAAGTCCCAACTGGAGTTTATGGCCCGATAAATATCAAAGGACAAGCTCTTAGAGGACTAATAGTGGGACGCTCGTCAAGCTCCATTGTAGGACTGTTTGTACTACCAAGTGTCATCGATGCAGACTACACGGGAGAAATACAAATAATGGTTTATACTCCTTTTCCTCCTCTGACAATTGAGGCAGGTCAGCGTATTGCTCAATTTATTCCACTTCCACAGTTGAGCCGGGGTGTTCAACCACAAAGACAAACCCCACGTGGAGACCAAGGATTCAGATCATCAGGTATTGCTATGCTCACAATGGATCTCCATACCAGACCCAAAAAGGAGGTGAAACTAACTTATGCAGGAGAGACAATAGAAATGATGGGACTCCTAGACACTGGGGCAGATACCAGCATTGTCTCACCAGAAAAATGGCCCCACAACTGGCCATCACTGCAAACTACGGATACCGTGACAGGCGTCGGAGGATTCACCCTTGCCAGAAAAACTCCTCCAATAAGGGTCACTATAGATGGGCAAGATTTGGTGACTGTGTTGTCCGTAGTTGCGTTACCACCATCGGTACATTGCTTGATTGGAAGGGACATTTTGGCTCAGATGGGGGTCGTTTTATCCAACGAGCACCCTTTGGGGTAATTGCCATTGCTTGGACTTTCCCAATCCCAATCACCTGGACTACCAATGAACCGGTAATGGTTAAGCAATGGCCTCTAAAAAGGGAAAGTCTAATACAAGCACATCAACTCGTAAAAGATCAATTCCAACAAGGACATTTAAAGCTCTCAACAAGCCCATGGAACACGCCAATTTTTGTGATCAAAAAGAAGTCAGGAAAATATCGTCTTCTACATGATTTAAGGGCAGTAAATAATCAGATGGAGGCAATGGGGGCATTACAGCCAGGCCTCCCCAACCCAGCAATGCTCCCACAGCATTGGCCTCTTCTAATCATTGATCTAAAAGACTGCTTCTTCACTATTGCCTTACACCCTCAAGATACTAAAAGATTTGCGTTCACCCTACCAGCAATAAACAGAGAAGAACCTGATAAACGGTATGAATGGACTGTTCTTCCACAAGGAATGAAAAACTCGCCTACCCTGTGCCAACTGTATGTTGATGCCGCATTACAACCATTGAGGATACAGTGGCCCAACACAATTATTTATCATTATATGGATGATATCCTCTTTGCTCAAGAATCAGCATTTACAGACACTCAGGTGCAGGAAATTCAAAGCACCCTAGCAAAGGCATCCCTCATAATAGCTCAAGAAAAAATACAGCGATCCACACCATGGAGGTACTTGGGGTGGTCTATCACAGACCAAATCGTACGGCCACAGAAGCTCCAGCTTGTAACAAAGATCACCACTCTAAATGAGGCACAGCGACTGCTAGGAGATCTACAATGGCTCAAGCCGATTGTTAGGATACCCAACTCCTTGCTAGACTCCCACAGGCCACTACTTAAAGGAACTAACCCAACCGCACCCGTAACCGTAACCCCGCAACAACAGGAAGCCCTCAAGGGTATTATACGCTACATCGATAAGAGGTTTGTCTCCCGCCGAAATATCTCCTCGCCCATCGATCTTACCATCTGGAGTACTGCCAACCACCTACTCGGTGCACTCACACAGCTACAAAAGAAAACACGGGAGACACGGGTACTAGAAAGAACAGCCTCTCAGCAGCCGTCCTTGTTGTGCGTGTGGGGGGTCATGGTGTGAAGCCTGGGTAGCCCTAAAGTGCGGGGGCTGTGGGGACTGCTCGTGGGTGGAACAGAGAACAGTGTTTAATTTGTGGTGCTGGAGGTGTCAAAGTGACGACCTAAGAAATTCAAATTGGGGTCGGGCCCTAGAAAAAGAAGCAGGAGTGCCATATGCCCAGGTACGAAACCTATACGAGACACCAGAACAGCTCCTGTTAGCTTGGGCCCGGTGGGAACTTACCAACTGGATTAAGAGGCAGCACATCTATGCAAATTCACACATTATCGCTGCAAGATGCAGACATAAAGTCCCACACCTGCCTTGGCCTCAGGTAGGACCAATTAGGCCCGGTACAGACCCAGAGGAGGTGTTAAATCAAAGTATAGAAGAGGTAAAACAACTGCAGATAACAGGGAGCAATACAGGGCGTAAAAAGAATAGGCCGCCAAAGAAATCAAAATGATGATCATTACACTGCTTATGCTTGCTAACTTTGCTCACACAAAATCTTTTCCAATGCAGCATGCGCCTCGGGAGAACGTATAGGTAACATTCACTAACATAACAAGACAAGAATCAATCTGCTTAAGTCTAGGGGGAGTACAAAATCCTTTTAAAACCTGCCTAGTAAGGTTGCCAGTATGGTTGCAAGAAGTTCAAGGGAATGTGCTGCATGAATTTATCTAACCACTCTGAGTCCATCCACAAAAAGATACAAAACACGCAGCAGAAATTACACAACCTAAAAGAAGAAGATGGTTGGGGCATTGACGAGT
Organism: Sturnus vulgaris; assembly: GCF_052056855.1. NCBI lineage: Eukaryota > Metazoa > Chordata > Aves > Passeriformes > Sturnidae > Sturnus > Sturnus vulgaris. Next base: position 63,485 of record NW_028276478.1, on the reverse strand, counting down.
GGTTAAAAAGCCTAGGTCTTGGGGGATGGATTCGAACCGTTATTAAGTATGCTATTATGGTGTTAAATATATTCTTGTGCTTAGCTTTATTGCTACCTTGCTTGATAACATGCTTACAAAATTTTATTCAAAAGACTATTAGCAAAGCTTGGCATGCCACTCTTCTAGCTCAAAAAGAAAACGGGGGAAGTGTAGAGAGCCTGGTGCAGGAATAGCTGGAAGAAAAAGGCCATAGTCAGATCAACTTAGTAAAGCTAGCAAAGTGGGCCTCAGTCTCACGGATACAGTGTCCTTGAGATAAGGAAGACACGCAGAATTGAGAAAAACATGAATGCCGAAGTGCTTAGCTAAGCCGCACAGCTAGACCAATGATGAGCTCAGATTTTGCACTATGCATGAGCTAATTAAGCACTGTATTTAATCGCCACTCTGCGTATCAATAAACGAGACTTTGCTGATGACCGAATTGGTGTCCGCGTCTCCCTTCTCCGACAGCCGGGGAAGCATAAGTGGTGGCTGTGTTACAGCACTGTTCTTTCTCTTTATTTTTAGGAAGTGATGCTGGATATCAGGTGTCAGGTGGAAGTGGGCAAGGTGAGCAGTGACAGAAGCAGTTATTTGTGGTAAAGGTCTCAATTTCTGGTGCAAGTCTAAGCGTCCGTTACTGTTGGTGTGTTTTAGGCATTGCACTTTTATTAAGGTGAGACCCCTCCTCGCTAAGAAAAGTGGTTTTGCACTGTCCTGAGAACTCGGGAAGTATTCCAGGAGCCTGTGATGAAGCCTTGACCTTTTCCTGTTTGGAGATGCCATCCAGGTAACCTTCAGGAATAGGTAAGGAGCTGTGGTGAGTTGGGGAGGTAGGGTGGAGTAGTGTGGGCGCACTCAAGTTTGAGCAATGTCGCATCACCTTGTCCCCCCCTCAGCCACGCATACCCTGTGATGACGGCGTCAGGCTCTGCGTGTGGCCGAAGCGTGTGGCCCGAGGGTGCGGGCATTGTCAGGAGATGGTGAGCATCAAAATTGTCGTGTTTAGGCCGATGGTGCTGCTGAGATCATGCATTGATTTCCTTTATTGCAACTGCCATCCATGACAGCAGCGCTTTGAGAGCGCAGAATTGCCAGAGGACGAGGCAGCCTACCTTCGCACCTGCTGTGGGTTCGCATCCCCACACGTCCGAGAGATAAGTGAAGGGCTTCCACGCACTGGGAGGATGGAAGTTGGATATGGGGTCAAGACCCTGCGGGAGGGATTTTTGAGTCATGTTTGGAGCCGAGGACGTCCAGGCTGTGTCCCCTTGGACCATTTCAGGTGTCGGTTTGAGGATGCCGAGGTGCACAGGGCAGAGCGGTCCTGGTGTTTGTTGTGTCACTTGTCTATCGTGCTCTGTGTATCTTTAGTGTGTCTCGTGTGGCATGTCTTTTCCCTTTGCCCTTCAAGGTTCTTTCTGGAAACTCTGGCGTCATTCTTGCCATCTCTGATTGCTTCCTTCCTCAGCCTGGCACCGGTACCCTCAAACCTTTGATTCAGGAGCTTGGACAGGCATCGTTATCTGATTGGATGCGTCTCAAGAGAGATGAGATGTCTTTTTTAAGGTCTTGTTCTCTGCGCTGCAGAGATCGATTTTCAGTGGAGTCGGACTTGCAGGAGTGTGAAGATAGGTAGAGGATTCTGAGCGTAGGGTTCTCGTGCATCCATCTTTGCGGTTCTTGGAATGAATCGTCCTGTTAGCGTCTTGTTCCTGCCGGCTTCTCTGAGCTTCATCAGGTCAGCGTCGCTCTCATCTCGACCGTGTCCTTCCTCGTTCTCTCCGTGCTTGCAGTCGCTCTTCTGAATGAGTTTTCTCTTGCTGTTGCGTCCCCTTGTTTGTCATCCCCTGTGTCAGAGGCGTTTGCGTGTCTGGCCTGGGATCGTTCTGCCCTGCTGCGCAGTGTGAGAGTGGGGGTAAAAGCATAAATGCTGGGGACTTGAAATTTGTAATGCAGAGTATATTTGGATTCTGGATGGTTTTCCTAGGTAGAAACAAGGCCTCTGGAGCTGTGCAGGGCTTTAACCTTTGTCATAACTTCCTTTCAGATGCAGATGGTTTAAATCAGAAGCAGAGCGCCCCATTGTGGGTGAGGGGGTTGCCCCAAGCAGGTCGGTGACTGTTTGTCCTCGCCGGGGAAGCATAAGTGGTGGCTGTGTTACAGCACTGTTCTTTCTCTTTATTTTTAGGAAGTGATGCTGGATATCAGCTGTCAGGTGGAAGTGGGCAAGGTGAGCAGTGACAGAAGCAGTTATTTGTGGTAAAGGTCTCAATTTCTGGTGCAAGTCTAAGCGTCCGTTACTGTTGGTGTGTTTTAGGCATTGCACTTTTATTAAGGTGAGACCCCTCCTCGCTAAGAAAAGTGGTTTTGCACTGTCCTGAGAACTCGGGAAGTATTCCAGGAGCCTGTGATGAAGCCTTGACCTTTTCCTGTTTGGAGATGCCATCCAGGTAACCTTCAGGAATAGGTAAGGAGCTGTGGTGAGTTGGGGAGGTAGGGTGGAGTAGTGTGGGCGCACTCAAGTTTGAGCAATGTCGCATCACCTTGTCCCCCCCTCAGCCACGCATACCCTGTGATGACGGCGTCAGGCTCTGCGTGTGGCCGAAGCGTGCGGCCCTCCAGTGTTGTCAGGAGATGGTGAGCGGCAGAATTGTCATGTTTTGGCCGATGGTGCTGCTCAGATCATACACTGATGGTTGATTTCATTTATAGCGGCTGACATGAGTGACAGCAGCCTGGTGAGAACATGAAATTGCAGAGGATGAGGTGGCCTCCCTTTACAACTGCCGTGGGTTCGCCTCTTCGGCGTCGGAGAGATAAGTCAAGGGCTTCCGCCCACAGGGAGGATGAAAGCGGGATGTGGATTCGGGACTCTGCGGGAGGGATTTTTGAGCCAGCTTTGGAGATGGGGGTGTCCAAGATGTGTGCCCTTTGGCCATATAAAGGGTAAGTCCTGTAATGCTGACGTGCGCAGGGCAGAGCGGCCCTGGTGTCTGTCGTGTCATTTGTCTATCGTGCAGTGTGTGTCTTTAGTGTGTCTTGTGTGGCATGTCTTTTGCCTTTGTCCTTCGAGGGGCTTATTGGGACCTCTAGCATCATTCTTAGCATCTGTATTCCCACCTTTCCTGTCCCTGCGCCGGTGCCATCAAACCTTTGAGTCGGGAGCTAGGACAGGCATCAGAATCTCATCTCTCTTTAGAAGCATCCAATCAGAAGTGTTTTACTGTCTTATTCTGAGCTGCCATTGACAGCTGTGCACTGCTGAGATCCATTTTTAGTGGAGTAGGACTTGCAGGAGTGTGAAGATAGGTAGTGGATTCTGAGCGTAGGGTTCTCGTGCATCCATCTTTGCGGTTCTTGGAATGAATCGTCCTGTTAGCGTCTTGTTCCTGCCGGCTTCTCTGAGCCTCATCAGGTCAGCGTCGCTCTCATCTCGACCGTGTCCTTCCTCGTTCTCTCCGTGCTTGCAGTCGCTCTTCTGAATGAGTTTTCTCTTGCTGTTGCGTCCCCTTGTTTGTCATCCCCTGTGTCAGAGGCGTTTGCGTGTCTGGCCTGGGATCGTTCTGCCCTGCTGCGCAGTGTGAGAGTGGGGGTAAAAGCATAAATGCTGGGGACTTGAAATTTGTAATGCAGAGTATATTTGGATTCTGGATGGTTTTCCTAGGTAGAAACAAGGCCTCTGGAGCTGTGCAGGGCTTTAACCTTTGTCATAACTTCCTTTCAGATGCAGATGGTTTAAATCGGAAGCAGAGCGCCCCATTGTGGGTGAGGGGGTTGCCCCAAGCAGGTCGGTGACTGTTTGTCCTCGCCGGGGAAGCATAAGTGGTGGCTGTGTTACAGCACTGTTCTTTCTCTTTATTTTTAGGAAGTGATGCTGGATATCAGCTGCCAGGTGGAAGTGGGCAAGGTGAGCAGTGACAGAAGCAGTTATTTGTGGTAAAGGTCTCAATTTCTGGTGCAAGTCTAAGCGTCCGTTACTGTTGGTGTGTTTTAGGCATTGCACTTTTATTAAGGTGAGACCCCTCCTCGCTAAGAAAAGTGGTTTTGCACTGTCCTGAGAACTCGGGAAGTATTCCAGGAGCCTGTGATGAAGCCTTGACCTTTTCCTGTTTGGAGATGCCATCCAGGTAACCTTCAGGAATAGGTAAGGAGCTGTGGTGAGTTGGGGAGGTAGGGTGGAGTAGTGTGGGCGCACTCAAGTTTGAGCAATGTCGCATCACCTTGTCCCCCCCTCAGCCACGCATACCCTGTGATGACGGCGTCAGGCTCTGCGTGTGGCCGAAGCGTGTGGCCCGAGGGTGCGGGCATTGTCAGGAGATGGTGAGCATCAAAATTGTCGTGTTTAGGCCGATGGTGCTGCTGAGATCATGCATTGATTTCCTTTATTGCAACTGCCATCCATGACAGCAGCGCTTTGAGAGCGCAGAATTGCCAGAGGACGAGGCAGCCTACCTTCGCACCTGCTGTGGGTTCGCATCCCCACACGTCCGAGAGATAAGTGAAGGGCTTCCACGCACTGGGAGGATGGAAGTTGGATATGGGGTCAAGACCCTGCGGGAGGGATTTTTGAGTCATGTTTGGAGCCGAGGACGTCCAGGCTGTGTCCCCTTGGACCATTTCAGGTGTCGGTTTGAGGATGCCGAGGTGCACAGGGCAGAGCGGTCCTGGTGTTTGTTGTGTCACTTGTCTATCGTGCTCTGTGTATCTTTAGTGTGTCTCGTGTGGCATGTCTTTTCCCTTTGCCCTTCAAGGTTCTTTCTGGAAACTCTGGCGTCATTCTTGCCATCTCTGATTGCTTCCTTCCTCAGCCTGGCACCGGTACCCTCAAACCTTTGATTCAGGAGCTTGGACAGGCATCGTTATCTGATTGGATGCGTCTCAAGAGAGATGAGATGTCTTTTTTAAGGTCTTGTTCTCTGCGCTGCAGAGATCGATTTTCAGTGGAGTAGGACTTGCAGGAGTGTGAAGATAGGTAGAGGATTCTGAGCGTAGGGTTCTCGTGCATCCATCTTTGCGGTTCTTGGAATGAATCGTCCTGTTAGCGTCTTGTTCCTGCCGGCTTCTCTGAGCCTCATCAGGTCAGCGTCGCTCTCATCTCGACCGTGTCCTTCCTCGTTCTCTCCGTGCTTGCAGTCGCTCTTCTGAATGAGTTTTCTCTTGCTGTTGCGTCCCCTTGTTTGTCATCCCCTGTGTCAGAGGCGTTTGCGTGTCTGGCCTGGGATCGTTCTGCCCTGCTGCGCAGTGTGAGAGTGGGGGTAAAAGCATAAATGCTGGGGACTTGAAATTTGTAATGCAGAGTATATTTGGATTCTGGATGGTTTTCCTAGGTAGAAACAAGGCCTCTGGAGCTGTGCAGGGCTTTAACCTTTGTCATAACTTCCTTTCAGATGCAGATGGTTTAAATCGGAAGCAGAGCGCCCCATTGTGGGTGAGGGGGTTGCCCCAAGCAGGTCGGTGACTGTTTGTCCTCGCCGGGGAAGCATAAGTGGTGGCTGTGTTACAGCACTGTTCTTTCTCTTTATTTTTAGGAAGTGATGCTGGATATCAGCTGCCAGGTGGAAGTGGGCAAGGTGAGCAGTGACAGAAGCAGTTATTTGTGGTAAAGGTCTCAATTTCTGGTGCAAGTCTAAGCGTCCGTTACTGTTGGTGTGTTTTAGGCATTGCACTTTTATTAAGGTGAGACCCCTCCTCGCTAAGAAAAGTGGTTTTGCACTGTCCTGAGAACTCGGGAAGTATTCCAGGAGCCTGTGATGAAGCCTTGACCTTTTCCTGTTTGGAGATGCCATCCAGGTAACCTTCAGGAATAGGTAAGGAGCTGTGGTGAGTTGGGGAGGTAGGGTGGAGTAGTGTGGGCGCACTCAAGTTTGAGCAATGTCGCATCACCTTGTCCCCCCCTCAGCCACGCATACCCTGTGATGACGGCGTCAGGCTCTGCGTGTGGCCGAAGCGTGCGGCCCTCCAGTGTTGTCAGGAGATGGTGAGCGGCAGAATTGTCATGTTTTGGCCGATGGTGCTGCTCAGATCATACACTGATGGTTGATTTCATTTATAGCGGCTGACATGAGTGACAGCAGCCTGGTGAGAACATGAAATTGCAGAGGATGAGGTGGCCTCCCTTTACAACTGCCGTGGGTTCGCCTCTTCGGCGTCGGAGAGATAAGTCAAGGGCTTCCGCCCACAGGGAGGATGAAAGCGGGATGTGGATTCGGGACTCTGCGGGAGGGATTTTTGAGCCAGCTTTGGAGATGGGGGTGTCCAAGATGTGTGCCCTTTGGCCATATAAAGGGTAAGTCCTGTAATGCTGACGTGCGCAGGGCAGAGCGGCCCTGGTGTCTGTCGTGTCATTTGTCTATCGTGCAGTGTGTGTCTTTAGTGTGTCTTGTGTGGCATGTCTTTTGCCTTTGTCCTTCGAGGGGCTTATTGGGACCTCTAGCATCATTCTTAGCATCTGTATTCCCACCTTTCCTGTCCCTGCGCCGGTGCCATCAAACCTTTGAGTCGGGAGCTAGGACAGGCATCAGAATCTCATCTCTCTTTAGAAGCATCCAATCAGAAGTGTTTTACTGTCTTATTCTGAGCTGCCATTGACAGCTGTGCACTGCTGAGATCCATTTTTAGTGGAGTAGGACTTGCAGGAGTGTGAAGATAGGTAGTGGATTCTGAGCGTAGGGTTCTCGTGCATCCATCTTTGCGGTTCTTGGAATGAATCGTCCTGTTAGCGTCTTGTTCCTGCCGGCTTCTCTGAGCCTCATCAGGTCAGCGTCGCTCTCATCTCGACCGTGTCCTTCCTCGTTCTCTCGGTTCTTGCAGTCGCTCTTCTGAATGAGTTTTCTCTTGCTGTTGCGTCCCCTTGTTTGTCATCCCCTGTGTCAGAGGCGTTTGCGTGTCTGGCCTGGGATCGTTCTGCCCTGCTGCGCAGTGTGAGAGTGGGGGTAAAAGCATAAATGCTGGGGACTTGAAATTTGTAACGCAGAGTATATTTGGATTCTGGATGGTTTTCCTAGGTAGAAACAAGGCCTCTGGAGCTGTGCAGGGCTTTAACCTTTGTCATAACTTCCTTTCAGATGCAGATGGTTTAAATCAGAAGCAGAGCGCCCCATTGTGGGTGAGGGGGTTGCCCCAAGCAGGTCGGTGACTGTTTGTCCTCGCCGGGGAAGCATAAGTGGTGGCTGTGTTACAGCACTGTTCTTTCTCTTTATTTTTAGGAAGTGATGCTGGATATCAGGTGTCAGGTGGAAGTGGGCAAGGTGAGCAGTGACAGAAGCAGTTATTTGTGGTAAAGGTCTCAATTTCTGGTGCAAGTCTAAGCGTCCGTTACTGTTGGTGTGTTTTAGGCATTGCACTTTTATTAAGGTGAGACCCCTCCTCGCTAAGAAAAGTGGTTTTGCACTGTCCTGAGAACTCGGGAAGTATTCCAGGAGCCTGTGATGAAGCCTTGACCTTTTCCTGTTTGGAGATGCCATCCAGGTAACCTTCAGGAATAGGTAAGGAGCTGTGGTGAGTTGGGGAGGTAGGGTGGAGTAGTGTGGGCGCACTCAAGTTTGAGCAATGTCGCATCACCTTGTCCCCCCCTCAGCCACGCATACCCTGTGATGACGGCGTCAGGCTCTGCGTGTGGCCGAAGCGTGTGGCCCGAGGGTGCGGGCATTGTCAGGAGATGGTGAGCATCAAAATTGTCGTGTTTAGGCCGATGGTGCTGCTGAGATCATGCATTGATTTCCTTTATTGCAACTGCCATCCATGACAGCAGCGCTTTGAGAGCGCAGAATTGCCAGAGGACGAGGCAGCCTACCTTCGCACCTGCTGTGGGTTCGCATCCCCACACGTCCGAGAGATAAGTGAAGGGCTTCCACGCACTGGGAGGATGGAAGTTGGATATGGGGTCAAGACCCTGCGGGAGGGATTTTTGAGTCATGTTTGGAGCCGAGGACGTCCAGGCTGTGTCCCCTTGGACCATTTCAGGTGTCGGTTTGAGGATGCCGAGGTGCACAGGGCAGAGCGGTCCTGGTGTTTGTTGTGTCACTTGTCTATCGTGCTCTGTGTATCTTTAGTGTGTCTCGTGTGGCATGTCTTTTCCCTTTGCCCTTCAAGGTTCTTTCTGGAAACTCTGGCGTCATTCTTGCCATCTCTGATTGCTTCCTTCCTCAGCCTGGCACCGGTACCCTCAAACCTTTGATTCAGGAGCTTGGACAGGCATCGTTATCTGATTGGATGCGTCTCAAGAGAGATGAGATGTCTTTTTTAAGGTCTTGTTCTCTGCGCTGCAGAGATCGATTTTCAGTGGAGTAGGACTTGCAGGAGTGTGAAGATAGGTAGAGGATTCTGAGCGTAGGGTTCTCGTGCATCCATCTTTGCGGTTCTTGGAATGAATCGTCCTGTTAGCGTCTTGTTCCTGCCGGCTTCTCTGAGCCTCATCAGGTCAGCGTCGCTCTCATCTCGACCGTGTCCTTCCTCGTTCTCTCCGTGCTTGCAGTCGCTCTTCTGAATGAGTTTTCTCTTGCTGTTGCGTCCCCTTGTTTGTCATCCCCTGTGTCAGAGGCGTTTGCGTGTCTGGCCTGGGATCGTTCTGCCCTGCTGCGCAGTGTGAGAGTGGGGGTAAAAGCATAAATGCTGGGGACTTGAAATTTGTAATGCAGAGTATATTTGGATTCTGGATGGTTTTCCTAGGTAGAAACAAGGCCTCTGGAGCTGTGCAGGGCTTTAACCTTTGTCATAACTTCCTTTCAGATGCAGATGGTTTAAATCGGAAGCAGAGCGCCCCATTGTGGGTGAGGGGGTTGCCCCAAGCAGGTCGGTGACTGTTTGTCCTCGCCGGGGAAGCATAAGTGGTGGCTGTGTTACAGCACTGTTCTTTCTCTTTATTTTTAGGAAGTGATGCTGGATATCAGCTGTCAGGTGGAAGTGGGCAAGGTGAGCAGTGACAGAAGCAGTTATTTGTGGTAAAGGTCTCAATTTCTGGTGCAAGTCTAAGCGTCCGTTACTGTTGGTGTGTTTTAGGCATTGCACTTTTATTAAGGTGAGACCCCTCCTCGCTAAGAAAAGTGGTTTTGCACTGTCCTGAGAACTCGGGAAGTATTCCAGGAGCCTGTGATGAAGCCTTGACCTTTTCCTGTTTGGAGATGCCATCCAGGTAACCTTCAGGAATAGGTAAGGAGCTGTGGTGAGTTGGGGAGGTAGGGTGGAGTAGTGTGGGCGCACTCAAGTTTGAGCAATGTCGCATCACCTTGTCCCCCCCTCAGCCACGCATACCCTGTGATGACGGCGTCAGGCTCTGCGTGTGGCCGAAGCGTGCGGCCCTCCAGTGTTGTCAGGAGATGGTGAGCGGCAGAATTGTCATGTTTTGGCCGATGGTGCTGCTCAGATCATACACTGATGGTTGATTTCATTTATAGCGGCTGACATGAGTGACAGCAGCCTGGTGAGAACATGAAATTGCAGAGGATGAGGTGGCCTCCCTTTACAACTGCCGTGGGTTCGCCTCTTCGGCGTCGGAGAGATAAGTCAAGGGCTTCCGCCCACAGGGAGGATGAAAGCGGGATGTGGATTCGGGACTCTGCGGGAGGGATTTTTGAGCCAGCTTTGGAGATGGGGGTGTCCAAGATGTGTGCCCTTTGGCCATATAAAGGGTAAGTCCTGTAATGCTGACGTGCGCAGGGCAGAGCGGCCCTGGTGTCTGTCGTGTCATTTGTCTATCGTGCAGTGTGTGTCTTTAGTGTGTCTTGTGTGGCATGTCTTTTGCCTTTGTCCTTCGAGGGGCTTATTGGGACCTCTAGCATCATTCTTAGCATCTGTATTCCCACCTTTCCTGTCCCTGCGCCGGTGCCATCAAACCTTTGAGTCGGGAGCTAGGACAGGCATCAGAATCTCATCTCTCTTTAGAAGCATCCAATCAGAAGTGTTTTACTGTCTTATTCTGAGCTGCCATTGACAGCTGTGCACTGCTGAGATCCATTTTTAGTGGAGTAGGACTTGCAGGAGTGTGAAGATAGGTAGTGGATTCTGAGCGTAGGGTTCTCGTGCATCCATCTTTGCGGTTCTTGGAATGAATCGTCCTGTTAGCGTCTTGTTCCTGCCGGCTTCTCTGAGCCTCATCAGGTCAGCGTCGCTCTCATCTCGACCGTGTCCTTCCTCGTTCTCTCCGTGCTTGCAGTCGCTCTTCTGAATGAGTTTTCTCTTGCTGTTGCGTCCCCTTGTTTGTCATCCCCTGTGTCAGAGGCGTTTGCGTGTCTGGCCTGGGATCGTTCTGCCCTGCTGCGCAGTGTGAGAGTGGGGGTAAAAGCATAAATGCTGGGGACTTGAAATTTGTAATGCAGAGTATATTTGGATTCTGGATGGTTTTCCTAGGTAGAAACAAGGCCTCTGGAGCTGTGCAGGGCTTTAACCTTTGTCATAACTTCCTTTCAGATGCAGATGGTTTAAATCGGAAGCAGAGCGCCCCATTGTGGGTGAGGGGGTTGCCCCAAGCAGGTCGGTGACTGTTTGTCCTCGCCGGGGAAGCATAAGTGGTGGCTGTGTTACAGCACTGTTCTTTCTCTTTATTTTTAGGAAGTGATGCTGGATATCAGCTGCCAGGTGGAAGTGGGCAAGGTGAGCAGTGACAGAAGCAGTTATTTGTGGTAAAGGTCTCAATTTCTGGTGCAAGTCTAAGCGTCCGTTACTGTTGGTGTGTTTTAGGCATTGCACTTTTATTAAGGTGAGACCCCTCCTCGCTAAGAAAAGTGGTTTTGCACTGTCCTGAGAACTCGGGAAGTATTCCAGGAGCCTGTGATGAAGCCTTGACCTTTTCCTGTTTGGAGATGCCATCCAGGTAACCTTCAGGAATAGGTAAGGAGCTGTGGTGAGTTGGGGAGGTAGGGTGGAGTAGTGTGGGCGCACTCAAGTTTGAGCAATGTCGCATCACCTTGTCCCCCCCTCAGCCACGCATACCCTGTGATGACGGCGTCAGGCTCTGCGTGTGGCCGAAGCGTGTGGCCCGAGGGTGCGGGCATTGTCAGGAGATGGTGAGCATCAAAATTGTCGTGTTTAGGCCGATGGTGCTGCTGAGATCATGCATTGATTTCCTTTATTGCAACTGCCATCCATGACAGCAGCGCTTTGAGAGCGCAGAATTGCCAGAGGACGAGGCAGCCTACCTTCGCACCTGCTGTGGGTTCGCATCCCCACACGTCCGAGAGATAAGTGAAGGGCTTCCACGCACTGGGAGGATGGAAGTTGGATATGGGGTCAAGACCCTGCGGGAGGGATTTTTGAGTCATGTTTGGAGCCGAGGACGTCCAGGCTGTGTCCCCTTGGACCATTTCAGGTGTCGGTTTGAGGATGCCGAGGTGCACAGGGCAGAGCGGTCCTGGTGTTTGTTGTGTCACTTGTCTATCGTGCTCTGTGTATCTTTAGTGTGTCTCGTGTGGCATGTCTTTTCCCTTTGCCCTTCAAGGTTCTTTCTGGAAACTCTGGCGTCATTCTTGCCATCTCTGATTGCTTCCTTCCTCAGCCTGGCACCGGTACCCTCAAACCTTTGATTCAGGAGCTTGGACAGGCATCGTTATCTGATTGGATGCGTCTCAAGAGAGATGAGATGTCTTTTTTAAGGTCTTGTTCTCTGCGCTGCAGAGATCGATTTTCAGTGGAGTAGGACTTGCAGGAGTGTGAAGATAGGTAGAGGATTCTGAGCGTAGGGTTCTCGTGCATCCATCTTTGCGGTTCTTGGAATGAATCGTCCTGTTAGCGTCTTGTTCCTGCCGGCTTCTCTGAGCCTCATCAGGTCAGCGTCGCTCTCATCTCGACCGTGTCCTTCCTCGTTCTCTCCGTGCTTGCAGTCGCTCTTCTGAATGAGTTTTCTCTTGCTGTTGCGTCCCCTTGTTTGTCATCCCCTGTGTCAGAGGCGTTTGCGTGTCTGGCCTGGGATCGTTCTGCCCTGCTGCGCAGTGTGAGAGTGGGGGTAAAAGCATAAATGCTGGGGACTTGAAATTTGTAATGCAGAGTATATTTGGATTCTGGATGGTTTTCCTAGGTAGAAACAAGGCCTCTGGAGCTGTGCAGGGCTTTAACCTTTGTCATAACTTCCTTTCAGATGCAGATGGTTTAAATCGGAAGCAGAGCGCCCCATTGTGGGTGAGGGGGTTGCCCCAAGCAGGTCGGTGACTGTTTGTCCTCGCCGGGGAAGCATAAGTGGTGGCTGTGTTACAGCACTGTTCTTTCTCTTTATTTTTAGGAAGTGATGCTGGATATCAGCTGTCAGGTGGAAGTGGGCAAGGTGAGCAGTGACAGAAGCAGTTATTTGTGGTAAAGGTCTCAATTTCTGGTGCAAGTCTAAGCGTCCGTTACTGTTGGTGTGTTTTAGGCATTGCACTTTTATTAAGGTGAGACCCCTCCTCGCTAAGAAAAGTGGTTTTGCACTGTCCTGAGAACTCGGGAAGTATTCCAGGAGCCTGTGATGAAGCCTTGACCTTTTCCTGTTTGGAGATGCCATCCAGGTAACCTTCAGGAATAGGTAAGGAGCTGTGGTGAGTTGGGGAGGTAGGGTGGAGTAGTGTGGGCGCACTCAAGTTTGAGCAATGTCGCATCACCTTGTCCCCCCCTCAGCCACGCATACCCTGTGATGACGGCGTCAGGCTCTGCGTGTGGCCGAAGCGTGCGGCCCTCCAGTGTTGTCAGGAGATGGTGAGCGGCAGAATTGTCATGTTTTGGCCGATGGTGCTGCTCAGATCATACACTGATGGTTGATTTCATTTATAGCGGCTGACATGAGTGACAGCAGCCTGGTGAGAACATGAAATTGCAGAGGATGAGGTGGCCTCCCTTTACAACTGCCGTGGGTTCGCCTCTTCGGCGTCGGAGAGATAAGTCAAGGGCTTCCGCCCACAGGGAGGATGAAAGCGGGATGTGGATTCGGGACTCTGCGGGAGGGATTTTTGAGCCAGCTTTGGAGATGGGGGTGTCCAAGATGTGTGCCCTTTGGCCATATAAAGGGTAAGTCCTGTAATGCTGACGTGCGCAGGGCAGAGCGGCCCTGGTGTCTGTCGTGTCATTTGTCTATCGTGCAGTGTGTGTCTTTAGTGTGTCTTGTGTGGCATGTCTTTTGCCTTTGTCCTTCGAGGGGCTTATTGGGACCTCTAGCATCATTCTTAGCATCTGTATTCCCACCTTTCCTGTCCCTGCGCCGGTGCCATCAAACCTTTGAGTCGGGAGCTAGGACAGGCATCAGAATCTCATCTCTCTTTAGAAGCATCCAATCAGAAGTGTTTTACTGTCTTATTCTGAGCTGCCATTGACAGCTGTGCACTGCTGAGATCCATTTTTAGTGGAGTAGGACTTGCAGGAGTGTGAAGATAGGTAGTGGATTCTGAGCGTAGGGTTCTCGTGCATCCATCTTTGCGGTTCTTGGAATGAATCGTCCTGTTAGCGTCTTGTTCCTGCCGGCTTCTCTGAGCCTCATCAGGTCAGCGTCGCTCTCATCTCGACCGTGTCCTTCCTCGTTCTCTCCGTGCTTGCAGTCGCTCTTCTGAATGAGTTTTCTCTTGCTGTTGCGTCCCCTTGTTTGTCATCCCCTGTGTCAGAGGCGTTTGCGTGTCTGGCCTGGGATCGTTCTGCCCTGCTGCGCAGTGTGAGAGTGGGGGTAAAAGCATAAATGCTGGGGACTTGAAATTTGTAATGCAGAGTATATTTGGATTCTGGATGGTTTTCCTAGGTAGAAACAAGGCCTCTGGAGCTGTGCAGGGCTTTAACCTTTGTCATAACTTCCTTTCAGATGCAGATGGTTTAAATCGGAAGCAGAGCGCCCCATTGTGGGTGAGGGGGTTGCCCCAAGCAGGTCGGTGACTGTTTGTCCTCGCCGGGGAAGCATAAGTGGTGGCTGTGTTACAGCACTGTTCTTTCTCTTTATTTTTAGGAAGTGATGCTGGATATCAGCTGCCAGGTGGAAGTGGGCAAGGTGAGCAGTGACAGAAGCAGTTATTTGTGGTAAAGGTCTCAATTTCTGGTGCAAGTCTAAGCGTCCGTTACTGTTGGTGTGTTTTAGGCATTGCACTTTTATTAAGGTGAGACCCCTCCTCGCTAAGAAAAGTGGTTTTGCACTGTCCTGAGAACTCGGGAAGTATTCCAGGAGCCTGTGATGAAGCCTTGACCTTTTCCTGTTTGGAGATGCCATCCAGGTAACCTTCAGGAATAGGTAAGGAGCTGTGGTGAGTTGGGGAGGTAGGGTGGAGTAGTGTGGGCGCACTCAAGTTTGAGCAATGTCGCATCACCTTGTCCCCCCCTCAGCCACGCATACCCTGTGATGACGGCGTCAGGCTCTGCGTGTGGCCGAAGCGTGTGGCCCGAGGGTGCGGGCATTGTCAGGAGATGGTGAGCATCAAAATTGTCGTGTTTAGGCCGATGGTGCTGCTGAGATCATGCATTGATTTCCTTTATTGCAACTGCCATCCATGACAGCAGCGCTTTGAGAGCGCAGAATTGCCAGAGGACGAGGCAGCCTACCTTCGCACCTGCTGTGGGTTCGCATCCCCACACGTCCGAGAGATAAGTGAAGGGCTTCCACGCACTGGGAGGATGGAAGTTGGATATGGGGTCAAGACCCTGCGGGAGGGATTTTTGAGTCATGTTTGGAGCCGAGGACGTCCAGGCTGTGTCCCCTTGGACCATTTCAGGTGTCGGTTTGAGGATGCCGAGGTGCACAGGGCAGAGCGGTCCTGGTGTTTGTTGTGTCACTTGTCTATCGTGCTCTGTGTATCTTTAGTGTGTCTCGTGTGGCATGTCTTTTCCCTTTGCCCTTCAAGGTTCTTTCTGGAAACTCTGGCGTCATTCTTGCCATCTCTGATTGCTTCCTTCCTCAGCCTGGCACCGGTACCCTCAAACCTTTGATTCAGGAGCTTGGACAGGCATCGTTATCTGATTGGATGCGTCTCAAGAGAGATGAGATGTCTTTTTTAAGGTCTTGTTCTCTGCGCTGCAGAGATCGATTTTCAGTGGAGTAGGACTTGCAGGAGTGTGAAGATAGGTAGAGGATTCTGAGCGTAGGGTTCTCGTGCATCCATCTTTGCGGTTCTTGGAATGAATCGTCCTGTTAGCGTCTTGTTCCTGCCGGCTTCTCTGAGCCTCATCAGGTCAGCGTCGCTCTCATCTCGACCGTGTCCTTCCTCGTTCTCTCCGTGCTTGCAGTCGCTCTTCTGAATGAGTTTTCTCTTGCTGTTGCGTCCCCTTGTTTGTCATCCCCTGTGTCAGAGGCGTTTGCGTGTCTGGCCTGGGATCGTTCTGCCCTGCTGCGCAGTGTGAGAGTGGGGGTAAAAGCATAAATGCTGGGGACTTGAAATTTGTAATGCAGAGTATATTTGGATTCTGGATGGTTTTCCTAGGTAGAAACAAGGCCTCTGGAGCTGTGCAGGGCTTTAACCTTTGTCATAACTTCCTTTCAGATGCAGATGGTTTAAATCGGAAGCAGAGCGCCCCATTGTGGGTGAGGGGGTTGCCCCAAGCAGGTCGGTGACTGTTTGTCCTCGCCGGGGAAGCATAAGTGGTGGCTGTGTTACAGCACTGTTCTTTCTCTTTATTTTTAGGAAGTGATGCTGGATATCAGCTGTCAGGTGGAAGTGGGCAAGGTGAGCAGTGACAGAAGCAGTTATTTGTGGTAAAGGTCTCAATTGCTGGTGCAAGTCTAAGCGTCCGTTACTGTTGGTGTGTTTTAGGCATTGCACTTTTATTAAGGTGAGACCCCTCCTCGCTAAGAAAAGTGGTTTTGCACTGTCCTGAGAACTCGGGAAGTATTCCAGGAGCCTGTGATGAAGCCTTGACCTTTTCCTGTTTGGAGATGCCATCCAGGTAACCTTCAGGAATAGGTAAGGAGCTGTGGTGAGTTGGGGAGGTAGGGTGGAGTAGTGTGGGCGCACTCAAGTTTGAGCAATGTCGCATCACCTTGTCCCCCCCTCAGCCACGCATACCCTGTGATGACGGCGTCAGGCTCTGCGTGTGGCCGAAGCGTGCGGCCCTCCAGTGTTGTCAGGAGATGGTGAGCGGCAGAATTGTCATGTTTTGGCCGATGGTGCTGCTCAGATCATACACTGATGGTTGATTTCATTTATAGCGGCTGACATGAGTGACAGCAGCCTGGTGAGAACATGAAATTGCAGAGGATGAGGTGGCCTCCCTTTACAACTGCCGTGGGTTCGCCTCTTCGGCGTCGGAGAGATAAGTCAAGGGCTTCCGCCCACAGGGAGGATGAAAGCGGGATGTGGATTCGGGACTCTGCGGGAGGGATTTTTGAGCCAGCTTTGGAGATGGGGGTGTCCAAGATGTGTGCCCTTTGGCCATATAAAGGGTAAGTCCTGTAATGCTGACGTGCGCAGGGCAGAGCGGCCCTGGTGTCTGTCGTGTCATTTGTCTATCGTGCAGTGTGTGTCTTTAGTGTGTCTTGTGTGGCATGTCTTTTGCCTTTGTCCTTCGAGGGGCTTATTGGGACCTCTAGCATCATTCTTAGCATCTGTATTCCCACCTTTCCTGTCCCTGCGCCGGTGCCATCAAACCTTTGAGTCGGGAGCTAGGACAGGCATCAGAATCTCATCTCTCTTTAGAAGCATCCAATCAGAAGTGTTTTACTGTCTTATTCTGAGCTGCCATTGACAGCTGTGCACTGCTGAGATCCATTTTTAGTGGAGTAGGACTTGCAGGAGTGTGAAGATAGGTAGTGGATTCTGAGCGTAGGGTTCTCGTGCATCCATCTTTGCGGTTCTTGGAATGAATCGTCCTGTTAGCGTCTTGTTCCTGCCGGCTTCTCTGAGCCTCATCAGGTCAGCGTCGCTCTCATCTCGACCGTGTCCTTCCTCGTTCTCTCGGTTCTTGCAGTCGCTCTTCTGAATGAGTTTTCTCTTGCTGTTGCGTCCCCTTGTTTGTCATCCCCTGTGTCAGAGGCGTTTGCGTGTCTGGCCTGGGATCGTTCTGCCCTGCTGCGCAGTGTGAGAGTGGGGGTAAAAGCATAAATGCTGGGGACTTGAAATTTGTAACGCAGAGTATATTTGGATTCTGGATGGTTTTCCTAGGTAGAAACAAGGCCTCTGGAGCTGTGCAGGGCTTTAACCTTTGTCATAACTTCCTTTCAGATGCAGATGGTTTAAATCGGAAGCAGAGCGCCCCATTGTGGGTGAGGGGGTTGCCCCAAGCAGGTCGGTGACTGTTTGTCCTCGCCGGGGAAGCATAAGTGGTGGCTGTGTTACAGCACTGTTCTTTCTCTTTATTTTTAGGAAGTGATGCTGGATATCAGCTGCCAGGTGGAAGTGGGCAAGGTGAGCAGTGACAGAAGCAGTTATTTGTGGTAAAGGTCTCAATTTCTGG
Organism: Sturnus vulgaris; assembly: GCF_052056855.1. Taxonomy (NCBI): domain Eukaryota; kingdom Metazoa; phylum Chordata; class Aves; order Passeriformes; family Sturnidae; genus Sturnus; species Sturnus vulgaris. The sequence continues at coordinate 46,142 of NW_028276478.1, read as the reverse complement.
TGCAAGTCTAAGCGTCCGTTACTGTTGGTGTGTTTTAGGCATTGCACTTTTATTAAGGTGAGACCCCTCCTCGCTAAGAAAAGTGGTTTTGCACTGTCCTGAGAACTCGGGAAGTATTCCAGGAGCCTGTGATGAAGCCTTGACCTTTTCCTGTTTGGAGATGCCATCCAGGTAACCTTCAGGAATAGGTAAGGAGCTGTGGTGAGTTGGGGAGGTAGGGTGGAGTAGTGTGGGCGCACTCAAGTTTGAGCAATGTCGCATCACCTTGTCCCCCCCTCAGCCACGCATACCCTGTGATGACGGCGTCAGGCTCTGCGTGTGGCCGAAGCGTGTGGCCCGAGGGTGCGGGCATTGTCAGGAGATGGTGAGCATCAAAATTGTCGTGTTTAGGCCGATGGTGCTGCTGAGATCATGCATTGATTTCCTTTATTGCAACTGCCATCCATGACAGCAGCGCTTTGAGAGCGCAGAATTGCCAGAGGACGAGGCAGCCTACCTTCGCACCTGCTGTGGGTTCGCATCCCCACACGTCCGAGAGATAAGTGAAGGGCTTCCACGCACTGGGAGGATGGAAGTTGGATATGGGGTCAAGACCCTGCGGGAGGGATTTTTGAGTCATGTTTGGAGCCGAGGACGTCCAGGCTGTGTCCCCTTGGACCATTTCAGGTGTCGGTTTGAGGATGCCGAGGTGCACAGGGCAGAGCGGTCCTGGTGTTTGTTGTGTCACTTGTCTATCGTGCTCTGTGTATCTTTAGTGTGTCTCGTGTGGCATGTCTTTTCCCTTTGCCCTTCAAGGTTCTTTCTGGAAACTCTGGCGTCATTCTTGCCATCTCTGATTGCTTCCTTCCTCAGCCTGGCACCGGTACCCTCAAACCTTTGATTCAGGAGCTTGGACAGGCATCGTTATCTGATTGGATGCGTCTCAAGAGAGATGAGATGTCTTTTTTAAGGTCTTGTTCTCTGCGCTGCAGAGATCGATTTTCAGTGGAGTAGGACTTGCAGGAGTGTGAAGATAGGTAGAGGATTCTGAGCGTAGGGTTCTCGTGCATCCATCTTTGCGGTTCTTGGAATGAATCGTCCTGTTAGCGTCTTGTTCCTGCCGGCTTCTCTGAGCCTCATCAGGTCAGCGTCGCTCTCATCTCGACCGTGTCCTTCCTCGTTCTCTCCGTGCTTGCAGTCGCTCTTCTGAATGAGTTTTCTCTTGCTGTTGCGTCCCCTTGTTTGTCATCCCCTGTGTCAGAGGCGTTTGCGTGTCTGGCCTGGGATCGTTCTGCCCTGCTGCGCAGTGTGAGAGTGGGGGTAAAAGCATAAATGCTGGGGACTTGAAATTTGTAATGCAGAGTATATTTGGATTCTGGATGGTTTTCCTAGGTAGAAACAAGGCCTCTGGAGCTGTGCAGGGCTTTAACCTTTGTCATAACTTCCTTTCAGATGCAGATGGTTTAAATCGGAAGCAGAGCGCCCCATTGTGGGTGAGGGGGTTGCCCCAAGCAGGTCGGTGACTGTTTGTCCTCGCCGGGGAAGCATAAGTGGTGGCTGTGTTACAGCACTGTTCTTTCTCTTTATTTTTAGGAAGTGATGCTGGATATCAGCTGTCAGGTGGAAGTGGGCAAGGTGAGCAGTGACAGAAGCAGTTATTTGTGGTAAAGGTCTCAATTTCTGGTGCAAGTCTAAGCGTCCGTTACTGTTGGTGTGTTTTAGGCATTGCACTTTTATTAAGGTGAGACCCCTCCTCGCTAAGAAAAGTGGTTTTGCACTGTCCTGAGAACTCGGGAAGTATTCCAGGAGCCTGTGATGAAGCCTTGACCTTTTCCTGTTTGGAGATGCCATCCAGGTAACCTTCAGGAATAGGTAAGGAGCTGTGGTGAGTTGGGGAGGTAGGGTGGAGTAGTGTGGGCGCACTCAAGTTTGAGCAATGTCGCATCACCTTGTCCCCCCCTCAGCCACGCATACCCTGTGATGACGGCGTCAGGCTCTGCGTGTGGCCGAAGCGTGCGGCCCTCCAGTGTTGTCAGGAGATGGTGAGCGGCAGAATTGTCATGTTTTGGCCGATGGTGCTGCTCAGATCATACACTGATGGTTGATTTCATTTATAGCGGCTGACATGAGTGACAGCAGCCTGGTGAGAACATGAAATTGCAGAGGATGAGGTGGCCTCCCTTTACAACTGCCGTGGGTTCGCCTCTTCGGCGTCGGAGAGATAAGTCAAGGGCTTCCGCCCACAGGGAGGATGAAAGCGGGATGTGGATTCGGGACTCTGCGGGAGGGATTTTTGAGCCAGCTTTGGAGATGGGGGTGTCCAAGATGTGTGCCCTTTGGCCATATAAAGGGTAAGTCCTGTAATGCTGACGTGCGCAGGGCAGAGCGGCCCTGGTGTCTGTCGTGTCATTTGTCTATCGTGCAGTGTGTGTCTTTAGTGTGTCTTGTGTGGCATGTCTTTTGCCTTTGTCCTTCGAGGGGCTTATTGGGACCTCTAGCATCATTCTTAGCATCTGTATTCCCACCTTTCCTGTCCCTGCGCCGGTGCCATCAAACCTTTGAGTCGGGAGCTAGGACAGGCATCAGAATCTCATCTCTCTTTAGAAGCATCCAATCAGAAGTGTTTTACTGTCTTATTCTGAGCTGCCATTGACAGCTGTGCACTGCTGAGATCCATTTTTAGTGGAGTAGGACTTGCAGGAGTGTGAAGATAGGTAGTGGATTCTGAGCGTAGGGTTCTCGTGCATCCATCTTTGCGGTTCTTGGAATGAATCGTCCTGTTAGCGTCTTGTTCCTGCCGGCTTCTCTGAGCCTCATCAGGTCAGCGTCGCTCTCATCTCGACCGTGTCCTTCCTCGTTCTCTCCGTGCTTGCAGTCGCTCTTCTGAATGAGTTTTCTCTTGCTGTTGCGTCCCCTTGTTTGTCATCCCCTGTGTCAGAGGCGTTTGCGTGTCTGGCCTGGGATCGTTCTGCCCTGCTGCGCAGTGTGAGAGTGGGGGTAAAAGCATAAATGCTGGGGACTTGAAATTTGTAATGCAGAGTATATTTGGATTCTGGATGGTTTTCCTAGGTAGAAACAAGGCCTCTGGAGCTGTGCAGGGCTTTAACCTTTGTCATAACTTCCTTTCAGATGCAGATGGTTTAAATCGGAAGCAGAGCGCCCCATTGTGGGTGAGGGGGTTGCCCCAAGCAGGTCGGTGACTGTTTGTCCTCGCCGGGGAAGCATAAGTGGTGGCTGTGTTACAGCACTGTTCTTTCTCTTTATTTTTAGGAAGTGATGCTGGATATCAGCTGCCAGGTGGAAGTGGGCAAGGTGAGCAGTGACAGAAGCAGTTATTTGTGGTAAAGGTCTCAATTTCTGGTGCAAGTCTAAGCGTCCGTTACTGTTGGTGTGTTTTAGGCATTGCACTTTTATTAAGGTGAGACCCCTCCTCGCTAAGAAAAGTGGTTTTGCACTGTCCTGAGAACTCGGGAAGTATTCCAGGAGCCTGTGATGAAGCCTTGACCTTTTCCTGTTTGGAGATGCCATCCAGGTAACCTTCAGGAATAGGTAAGGAGCTGTGGTGAGTTGGGGAGGTAGGGTGGAGTAGTGTGGGCGCACTCAAGTTTGAGCAATGTCGCATCACCTTGTCCCCCCCTCAGCCACGCATACCCTGTGATGACGGCGTCAGGCTCTGCGTGTGGCCGAAGCGTGTGGCCCGAGGGTGCGGGCATTGTCAGGAGATGGTGAGCATCAAAATTGTCGTGTTTAGGCCGATGGTGCTGCTGAGATCATGCATTGATTTCCTTTATTGCAACTGCCATCCATGACAGCAGCGCTTTGAGAGCGCAGAATTGCCAGAGGACGAGGCAGCCTACCTTCGCACCTGCTGTGGGTTCGCATCCCCACACGTCCGAGAGATAAGTGAAGGGCTTCCACGCACTGGGAGGATGGAAGTTGGATATGGGGTCAAGACCCTGCGGGAGGGATTTTTGAGTCATGTTTGGAGCCGAGGACGTCCAGGCTGTGTCCCCTTGGACCATTTCAGGTGTCGGTTTGAGGATGCCGAGGTGCACAGGGCAGAGCGGTCCTGGTGTTTGTTGTGTCACTTGTCTATCGTGCTCTGTGTATCTTTAGTGTGTCTCGTGTGGCATGTCTTTTCCCTTTGCCCTTCAAGGTTCTTTCTGGAAACTCTGGCGTCATTCTTGCCATCTCTGATTGCTTCCTTCCTCAGCCTGGCACCGGTACCCTCAAACCTTTGATTCAGGAGCTTGGACAGGCATCGTTATCTGATTGGATGCGTCTCAAGAGAGATGAGATGTCTTTTTTAAGGTCTTGTTCTCTGCGCTGCAGAGATCGATTTTCAGTGGAGTAGGACTTGCAGGAGTGTGAAGATAGGTAGAGGATTCTGAGCGTAGGGTTCTCGTGCATCCATCTTTGCGGTTCTTGGAATGAATCGTCCTGTTAGCGTCTTGTTCCTGCCGGCTTCTCTGAGCCTCATCAGGTCAGCGTCGCTCTCATCTCGACCGTGTCCTTCCTCGTTCTCTCCGTGCTTGCAGTCGCTCTTCTGAATGAGTTTTCTCTTGCTGTTGCGTCCCCTTGTTTGTCATCCCCTGTGTCAGAGGCGTTTGCGTGTCTGGCCTGGGATCGTTCTGCCCTGCTGCGCAGTGTGAGAGTGGGGGTAAAAGCATAAATGCTGGGGACTTGAAATTTGTAATGCAGAGTATATTTGGATTCTGGATGGTTTTCCTAGGTAGAAACAAGGCCTCTGGAGCTGTGCAGGGCTTTAACCTTTGTCATAACTTCCTTTCAGATGCAGATGGTTTAAATCGGAAGCAGAGCGCCCCATTGTGGGTGAGGGGGTTGCCCCAAGCAGGTCGGTGACTGTTTGTCCTCGCCGGGGAAGCATAAGTGGTGGCTGTGTTACAGCACTGTTCTTTCTCTTTATTTTTAGGAAGTGATGCTGGATATCAGCTGTCAGGTGGAAGTGGGCAAGGTGAGCAGTGACAGAAGCAGTTATTTGTGGTAAAGGTCTCAATTGCTGGTGCAAGTCTAAGCGTCCGTTACTGTTGGTGTGTTTTAGGCATTGCACTTTTATTAAGGTGAGACCCCTCCTCGCTAAGAAAAGTGGTTTTGCACTGTCCTGAGAACTCGGGAAGTATTCCAGGAGCCTGTGATGAAGCCTTGACCTTTTCCTGTTTGGAGATGCCATCCAGGTAACCTTCAGGAATAGGTAAGGAGCTGTGGTGAGTTGGGGAGGTAGGGTGGAGTAGTGTGGGCGCACTCAAGTTTGAGCAATGTCGCATCACCTTGTCCCCCCCTCAGCCACGCATACCCTGTGATGACGGCGTCAGGCTCTGCGTGTGGCCGAAGCGTGCGGCCCTCCAGTGTTGTCAGGAGATGGTGAGCGGCAGAATTGTCATGTTTTGGCCGATGGTGCTGCTCAGATCATACACTGATGGTTGATTTCATTTATAGCGGCTGACATGAGTGACAGCAGCCTGGTGAGAACATGAAATTGCAGAGGATGAGGTGGCCTCCCTTTACAACTGCCGTGGGTTCGCCTCTTCGGCGTCGGAGAGATAAGTCAAGGGCTTCCGCCCACAGGGAGGATGAAAGCGGGATGTGGATTCGGGACTCTGCGGGAGGGATTTTTGAGCCAGCTTTGGAGATGGGGGTGTCCAAGATGTGTGCCCTTTGGCCATATAAAGGGTAAGTCCTGTAATGCTGACGTGCGCAGGGCAGAGCGGCCCTGGTGTCTGTCGTGTCATTTGTCTATCGTGCAGTGTGTGTCTTTAGTGTGTCTTGTGTGGCATGTCTTTTGCCTTTGTCCTTCGAGGGGCTTATTGGGACCTCTAGCATCATTCTTAGCATCTGTATTCCCACCTTTCCTGTCCCTGCGCCGGTGCCATCAAACCTTTGAGTCGGGAGCTAGGACAGGCATCAGAATCTCATCTCTCTTTAGAAGCATCCAATCAGAAGTGTTTTACTGTCTTATTCTGAGCTGCCATTGACAGCTGTGCACTGCTGAGATCCATTTTTAGTGGAGTAGGACTTGCAGGAGTGTGAAGATAGGTAGTGGATTCTGAGCGTAGGGTTCTCGTGCATCCATCTTTGCGGTTCTTGGAATGAATCGTCTTGTTAGCGTCTTGTTCCTGCCGGCTTCTCTGAGCCTCATCAGGTCAGCGTCGCTCTCATCTCGACCGTGTCCTTCCTCGTTCTCTCCGTGCTTGCAGTCGCTCTTCTGAATGAGTTTTCTCTTGCTGTTGCGTCCCCTTGTTTGTCATCCCCTGTGTCAGAGGCGTTTGCGTGTCTGGCCTGGGGCCGCTCTTCCCTGCTGCGCAGTGTGCGTGTAAAACGCTAAGTCCCGGGGACTTTAAAGTTATAATGCAGTCTGTAGTAGGATTCTGGATGGTTTTCCTAGGTTCACGTAAGTTTTCTGGTGGTGCTATGTTGGCCTGCAGTGCTTTGACTTTTGTCCTGACTTCCTTTCAGATGCAGATGGTTAAATCCCGACGCGGAAGGTGAGTAAAATATGAGAAGAGTGAGGACGGACGAGATCTGAGGCGAGGCCAAGGTCCAAGAGGCATCAGCACCAAAGTCATCGGCATCCTTTAGGAGGCTCATTACCTTCCCGTCATCCCAATGCAGACCATTAGAATGGATATAGAATTTGCAGCGGCTAAAAGGTTACTCCTCAGCATACTCACTAAGAGAGGAGAGGAGATGAAAAAGGCTTGGGAAAGCTCATTATCTGGTCAAGAGAAAATTGATTTTTTAAATACTCCACTCTGTTGTTTATGGAAGATGAGTGGAGTGAGCTAGGGGACCGTTTGTGGGATTAAACAATTATTGGCAAGGGCACGGAGACTCTTTGTTTTGGGAGTACATGGGGAACGATTATAAACACTTGGAGAGATGAAAGCTGAATCCCAGTTTCCAGCTGCTCCTGTGCAAGCTATGTCATAACAATACACAGGGTTATCATCTCCTGTGCTGTCTCGGTCAGGCTGCCTCAGTGCATTTTTTGGGATAGGGAGCGTACAGCCAGTAAATGGAATAAGGGGAAAACAATGGAGCTCTGTTGCAGAACTGTTAAAAACCCAAGCAAGCGTAATCTTTAAGTCTAATGCAGTAACGGAGCAAAAAGCAGAGTTATCTGCTCCGATAGCCAATGTGGAAATAAAACGGGATAAGAAAGAAGTTGCAGCCGGACTGTCAGAAGTAGGGTCTCAGAAAGAACACGGAGAGTCAGGTAGCCTGCCGAAGTCCCAGGTAAGTAAAGAACAGGGAGAGACACCTTGCCAGCCGAAGTTATATCCTGCTATCCCTCTGTCTGCTCCTCTGTGTGGTCCAGAATTAATACCCCTTCCTGGAAGAGGATGTTGATAGGGAAAAAGAAGAGGAGCAACTTACACCTGAAGAAAGAAAATTGGTTAAATCCTTTACTCCTCCAATGGAAAAGTTATAACGTCAAGTTGAACAATTAACACATCAAATGGAAAGTTGCAACACAGGGCACAAACAAAACATAACTGCCTGCCCAGAACAGCGCAGTCCTCCTACACAGTCAGTTCAGCAATTACTGCAGATGCTACGACCAGAGCCGTCAGCACCTTCAATGCAAATCCTTCCACCTCCGTATCTAGGCCCAATCCCAGGCCCAGCAGGTGCCGAAGAACATTCTGCAAAAATATCATCAGGAAACGACGGTCAGGAATAGTTTGCAATGCAATCATTGAAGGAGAGCGGCAACCAGCTGAAGCTTTAGCTTGCGCAATTCTGTATGATCAACAAGCTCCTAGGTACGAACAACATCATTGGAAAATTTTGCAACAAACCAAACAAACTATGACAGAACATGGAATTAGATCTGAGGCTGCCAGAACTACACAGGACCGCATTTTCACCGCCAATGTAAATTCACCTCACGATTGTCGGCAAATAGCACGATTACTATTGACACCATCTCAACACGTCATACAGGTAAAGGAGCGGACCAGATCGGCAGTCACCGAAGCTCGTAGACCTAGGGATCCAAATGACATCCAAAATGCACTAAATCCAGATATGCTCACCGGATCAGGGGTATTTAGTAACTGACGTTCAACTTAATTGAACGCATTGGGAACACATCATTTGTCTGCACGTTTAGCCAGACAGGCTTTTAATGTCGTTCCAGATTCTCAACCACGTACTCTTTATTCAGCTGTTCAACAAGGAATAACAGAACCTTTATACCAATTTTATTCATCGCTTATGGGCAGCTTGAAGCAATCAGAATGATTTAACCGACAAGGCGTGACAAAAAACATTCAAGTTAGTGGCATTTGAAAAGGCTATTTCCAAAACAAAACCTTTGTTGATTACTTTGGGTAAAGATGCTGATGTAACAGAAACTATCTACTGTAGCAGATACGGCTACTAGAGCATCTCAGTCCCAACAAGGACAAGTTGTCGCCAATGCCGTAGCAGAGGCCATAAAACCAGCCACAAATTTACTTGCTGCTGCAGTAAGCAAAATAGGCCAAACACCAAAGTCAGGACCTTCAAAGACACGAGGCGCATGTTAGCGATGTGGGGCAAAGGGACATTTCAAAAAGACACGCCAAGCGTCAGTACGGTGCGATAGATGTCAAAAAGGCAACCGTTCCGCAGCCGCCCGTCGGTCCGCAAAAAACGGATTACAAAGCACAAAGAGCCGCCGTGCGGTGACACAAGCAGTCGGCCCAACGCTGTCCAACAACTTGACCCACCAGCGACCACAGCGAGCTTGGCAATCGATTCGGCAGCAGCAGTAGCCGTTACTCTTATCAATCAAACTGCGTGTCAAATTCCAACAGGTGTCACCAGAGCAATATACGCCTCAGACAGCGCACTTGCGGCATTATTAACTGGAAAATCTTCTGCTGGACTTGCAGGACTCATCGTCCTCCCAGGTGTAATCGATGCTGACTACACCGGAGAGATTCAAGTGCGTGCCTACACTTTATCACCACCACTTCCTATTTCCAAGGCAACCAGAATTGCACAATTGATTCTATATTTAACAATTCCTACATAAGGGACATCTTCTGAACTCCACCACAGAGAGGAATTAAAGGCTTCGGATCCACTGGAGACACAGTAGTAAATTTAGTACAGCAAATGAAACAGAGACCAATGGTGAAAGCAACCTTACGATCTGGCACGGTTCAAAAAGAAGTCACCGTTATGCTAGATACAGGAGCTGATGTTAGCATCATTTACAAAGAACGCTGGCCCAAAGATTGGTTTCTTCAACAAACTGTGCATGCAGTACAAGGCGTAATAGGGAATCCTATACCATAGGGAAGTGTCCATGCCATAGAAGTGAGATTTCCCGAAGGGTAAACAGCCACACAACGCCCATATGTCACGTCTTTACTTGGAAATTTAGGAGGCCTAATCGGTCGAGATGCATTAAATCAGCTAGGAGCAACTCTCACGTCGCCCGCAGCCTCTCAGTCGCCTTTTTAGTTGCAGCCGCTGCCGTTCTGCCGCCAACCCCAAAAATACAATGGAAAAACCATAGACCAGTATGGGTTGAGCAGCGGACCTTGTCCAAAGAGCGGCCGAAAATAGCCCACGAATTAGCAAAAGAACAGTTATAAGCCAAACATAGACAACATTCCATTAGTCTGCGGAACGCTCCCATTTTTTATTCCTAACAAATCAGGCAAATGGCGACGGTTACACGATCTCCAAAAAGCGAACGACCAGCCGTGTCCCATGGGAGCATTACAACCAGGAATGCTTACTCCAACTATGTTGCTTCAGAATTGGCATCTCTTGATTATTCACCTCAAAGACCATTTTTCACTATACGCTTGCGAAAGGATGATACAGTGTGATTTGCATTCACTTTATCAGCAATAAATAAAGCAAGTCATTCACAAGGATATGAACGTGTACTACTTCCACCTGGTATGAAAAGTCTTCCTACTATGTGTCAAACGTTTGTTCATTGGACATTAGAGCCTATCCGTCATAAATTTGCACAATTATTTATCGTTACATGGATGATATCCTGCTATGTCAATAAGAACCCTTTACTAATGATACTTTACAGTACATTATCACTCAGCTGTCGTCAAAAGGTTTATTAATTGCACCAGAAAAGATACAACCTACATGGTGCTACGTAGGTTGGGCGTTAACCTCAGCTGCTGTCAGTCCAGAAAAACTGCACCTTACAACTACTATTGCAACACTTCACCATGCTCAGAAATTAATTGGAGATTCGCAGCGGTTTAGAATTGTCACAGGGATCCTCAACGATGAGATATCACGTCTTACAAGTCTGCTTAAAGTGCGGACCCAAATATTCCAATCTCTCTTTCTCCTGAATGACGCGATTGCCTTAACAAGCTGAGTCAGCGTCCAGTGTCATCTGTCGCAGGTCATCCATTGTCAGATGTGCCATTAGGTGTTCCTATTTTCAACCATGCCGATGCTCTATTTGCTATCTCATACCAGCGGCCTGCTTGATATTAAGAAAAAGGGGAGACCATCCTACGGGAGATTGTGCCAAGCAAACGCAATCACGGGAACGACCACGCGGCCGGCAAAATCAACAGAAAGGCAAGGAGCAACAAAATCAGATAACGATTCTGGAACTGGCCTTTCCACCACATACGCTGCCCGTGAGCATTTGGCAAAGAACAGAGGTAATAGAACATCTCATTAGGAAAGCATGGGAACGGGGGCTCGACATCACCTGTACAGAGGCGGAACATATCAGTCTACCATTAAAAACTGAACTGTTTGAGTTCATGTTGAGATGCTCAGAGACCCTATAAATAGCTCTCCTAGACTACGCTGGCCACGTGCATAACAGACAACCATCCGATGCGCGATTACAAGTAATAGCAAGACAGCAATTGTTACAGCAACCAAAGGTAAAGACACAACCTGTCAAAGGTATTACGGTATACACAGATGCAGGAAGAAGAACAAAAAAGGCAGCACTTACCTGGAAAGAAAAATCGGGATGGAAAGTACATGTCCTGAACGATTTTATGGGAAAATTGTACAGCAGTTAAATTTAGCCAACAATCCCGATTTTGGATTCTACAGTACGAAACACGGCCATGAGGTGCCATAACTGTATACAGGTTCGATGAGGGACTCAGCAATTAATTTACAGGTTATTGTGACATCATCACCTTGCATTACCAGGAAAGAAGGAAGAACATTGTGTTTCTCAACCAACACCAGGGGAGCGCTTACACCACGGTGTGCAATTACTGCGGTCAATGTTGGTTTTTCACAGCGTTTATTTTGAACCTATAGGTTAGACCTTTCAAGCCGGACCCATCTGCTGTGTCATTCTGACAGCATGTTACATAGGTTGGTCTAGTTAAAGTCAAGTTATACCAACAGTCAGAAAGTTTGTCCACACAAAGCTTTCTAATTTCCACATTGTTGGTGATGGGTTCCAAGGCATAATTATCAACCTGTTCCTGGTGACAATACAGTATAAGAGAGACTTGTTTTTCACATGACCGTACTGTTGTGGGGCAAGGACTCGCTGTAACGTTGGGCTGCAAACTACCGGTTATAACCGATTTTAAAAATTGCCGGCGATCGCAATGGTAGTAGCTTTCTCGTGAAGGGATTTCTCCATTTTTCTGCATCCTACCTTAATTTTGTCACCAGTCGTTCCCGTTAGTACCCTAGCCCAAATCCTTTTTGTCCCAACCCCGGTCACTCGAACGGTATACCTCAGAATCGTGCAATACTACCGTCTCTGGGTTTGGGCGACGATCTCTGGGGTACGGTCCTAGAGCACCGGTATACCTGATGGAAGCTTCAGACCATGGCCACTCAGCCGAGTTTTGGCCACGGCGTTGCGGTAGGATACAGAGAAGTATCAAAAAGATTATCACTGTTTAACCGTTCTCATGTCATTCAGTGTTCTTCCGTGAAAAGCAAAGACAACAGAGTCTGCCACCAAGAGGCAGGAGGTCAAAACGATGGAACTATCCAACGGGTACTAATCCGACGCTCCTTCCCCAAAGCATCGGTGGTTACTCATGCCTATTTATTCAAAGGGGTTTTTAACGCTAACGGTACTTCTACTGTACGGAGGTTTACTAAAACAGGTTGCTCAGGTGTTGGGGGTTGAATTGTTCCCTTTTCTTTCTGTGGAATTTTCCCCATTGTTACGCTAAGTATTTGTGGCTGCACCTTAGTAGTAACAGTTTTCTTTCTCAGGAGGGTGGGGACAGGGGGAATATCGGAAAAGCAAAGGTGGGATGGGGGGGCCAGGGTGCTCTCTCACTCGCTAATGGAGTGAGAGGAAGACGGCCGGGGCATCCTAGCATCCTCCCCGCGGTCCCAACGCCGGGAGCCACGTTCCCTGCCGTCGGACATCGCACCGCCGCCTTCCCCCTTCGTCCTACTTCCTCCGGAAACTCTGCCGAGCACCACGACCGACACCGTGAGGGAGGAGTCGCTCCTCCATTCCTCTCACACCCGGGCCATCAGCCAGCCCCCTTCAGCTGCACGGGATCTGCCCTGTCCCCACGACCGGTACCTGAGCACAGGGAGAGGGAGCCTGGGGCCAAAAAAGGACTGGAACTGAGTTATAGTGTTCTGTTTTGCTGTCAATTTTTATAGCTGTTGTTTTTTCTTTTGTTTGCCACGTTAGATATATTAGTAAAGAACTGTTATTCCTATCTTCCATATCTTCTGCCTGATTTCAAACTATAATAATTGGAAGGGAGGGGGCTGCACTCTCCATCTCAGAGAAGGGTTTCTTGCATTCCCTTAGCAAATACCTGTCTTTCAAACCAAGACACCAGGCTGGATTTTTTAGGATCATTAGGTCTCCATAGTGCAGGAATGATGCCTGGGGCTTTTGGAGAAAAAGCAGTTATTTCGGGACACCTGTTTATCCCCCATCTGTCATTTACACCTTTTACAGCTTGCCATAATCGAAGATGCCAACTTCACTCGTGGTTTTAGGAGTCGCTTTAGGAGACCATTAGTCCTTTCTACAATTCCGTTGGCTTGTGGGTAATAGGGGGTGTGAAAAGTCCGCTTTATTCGTTCCTGCCTTGTCCCACCCTGTACTACTTTAGCAGTAAAGCGAGACCCATTATCAGATTGAATTTCCTGCGGCTTTGGGAAAGTTCCAAACAATTTTTGCAATGCCTTAACAGTGTTATCTCCTGTAGCTCTATTAAAAGTTTCAGCTCCACCTAACCCCGATATTATTTGCATTCCTACCATCACGAAATGTTTGCCACCTGAATTTTTAAAGGGACCGACATAATCTATCTGCCACGTGTTCCATAAGCCTTTACCCTTCCTTAAGCGCAACGGGTCACCTTCCAAAGGATGTCTTTCAAATCGTCCACGGCATCGCTCACTAGCTGATACGCACGTTTTGCGCATTTCCCTGGTGACAGGCCAGCCACGAGCAAGGGCTTCCTTGTACAAATCTTTCGCACCTGTGTGTCGTCTTTTATAGGCAGCCATTCTAGCAGGTGCTCCCAGTCCTCTGTAATTTGTTCATTTTTCTGGGGATTCACTCTCGCTAACTCATCAGCTGCATTGTTCTACTCGCCGGCTGGATTTCCATCTGTCTGATGAGAAGCCAGCCAACCTACGTCAAAATTCCCTTGACCTGCTATATTTAGAATTTTTTGCTATACTGGGATTCTGTTGACTTCCTAATCATTTTGCTGCCAGAAAGGAAGCCACTCTGTACATCCTTTAAACGCAGCATAGGAGTCAGTGTAAATACAAACAAGAGAGGTATTATGTGCCTCACACTGGAAAACACTCCAAACAGCAATCAGCTCACCCACCTGAGCACTGCCTTCTCTCTCACTAATAATTCGCTTACCAGATGAAGTATGGAGAGCTACTGCCCTGTATTTCCACACCTTTCCCTCTCGTTTAGCAGATGCATCAGCTAACCAAGAATTTGCCAGTTTTTTGGGAGAAAAAGGAGGGGCCACTTTAATTAACGAGGCAGGTTTGTCATGGCCGCTAGCCAAGCTTTCAGTTTCTTGTATTGCCAGATTTTTTGCAGCTCCTTCTGTTACTAAGAAGATGTTACAGTAATGCTCGATCTGCGCATACCACTTCCTGACTGAGGTTCTTTGGGCTACCCCTCAGGGGGAGGGGTCCTGCTGGTAACCACTTGAATAATTTTGAAAGGGCCTCTCAATACAAGTGATTGTTGACCTGTAATTTTCTTCACTTCTGTGAGAGCTAAGCTACCAACAAAAAGTCCCTTTTCCCAAGTAGCGTACCTTTTATCGGCATGTTTAAAACCACAGGAATAGAAACCCACTGGCCTTGTAGGGCCCTCCGGGCCCCCTTGCCATATGCGCACCGACAACCCTGAGGTGGGAAATCTCCATTCTACCTGGAAAGGATCTGTGGGATGAATAGGGCCTAGAGCTTGATGCGCAGTCGCTTGAAAAATCAGCAATTGCAGCGCTTCCTCCTGAGAAGTTCAATCCCATTTCACCCCTTTCCTCAGCAAGTCATAAAGAGGCCTGGCAATTATTGAAAAATCTGGAATGTGTTTTCTCCAGAACACTAATAGTCCTGGAGCTTGTTGAAGCTCTTTCCTGGATCCAGGCATTTTAATTTGATCTAAGGAAGTTCAACTGTCAGGTGGAATACATGTCATATCTCCTTTCCACCCAATTCCCAAGAACTTCATCTCCTGAGAAGGTTTTTTAATTTTCTCCGGTGGAATTTGTAACTCAAGGCTATTCAGATGTGTTGGGAACGATAAGGATTGGACAGGAAGTTCTCACAGATACGTACGTGTCACAGAAAGATCTTTGAATGTAGAATCTGAAGAAGGAATAGAAATGACAGCAAGTTTTGATATAGAAGAGAAGAACTGCTGAGCCAGCCTTACTGGGTGACTAGAAGGCAAAGAGCAAGTGAGTTGGAAGGGGATTTTTTGGCTTAGAGCAAAGGAAAAACCCTCCTCAAACAAAAGATGTTTTACCAAACAAAAGGATTTTCACAGACAAACAAGGAAGCCGATGTTGCAAGTAGAGAAGAGATCTCAGAATTTTCCACTGCAAGAAAACTGAACAACGCCTTCTAGCGTAAACTGTAACATCCTAACCTTTTGCGACTGGAAATAGCAACACGAATACTGTAATGTTAGTAGTTAGGATAGGTCATAGGTAATAGTAAAAGTATTGCTTGGTTGTCGTGCGTTAAGACGCTCTGTAATGAAAAGCGTATAACGCATCGTCACCAGAGCCGGAGGGGGCTTCGGACAAACCTACAGCTGAAAAGGCTGTGGGCTGGGCTCTTGTCACCCACGACCCGTGAATGGCTGTATCATTTGGATATAATAAACGGCGTTTTCAAGAGCTGCCCGGAGCCCCGCGTCGCTCGATTTCGGCTCTTACAATTGGCGCCCAGATTTTAAAGGGCAGAATCGGAATATTCTTCAGTAAGAGGCCTCCCGGTGAACTTGAAAGGGAAGAGGATTAGGCACGTTGAAGGAAAAGCGACCGGTGCCTGGACATCGTTGCTGCTGGACGGTACGCGGACCGGAGCTCGACGGCTTCTGCTGCAGAGGAAGACAGCAGGTGCGCACTGGGTAATCACGGGGCAGAATATATCTGCAAATCAGAGGGATGTGTATCAGCATTTTTAATCTTTAATTGAATCAAGTCTTGCCTAAGCAAGAGCTCAAACAGATTGTAACATGGACTATAACTCATGTCCCAAATGCTAACTCTGAAGAGATCTGTACTAGAGACTTCTGGGACTCTGTAGCGGTTAAATTATATAACATTTCTCACCGCAACAAAATAGCAACAGATTTACTCCCGGCTTGCCGTTTGCTTGTGGAGATCTTTGTCCCGAAACCGCTCCCCGTCCCGCATTCCACCTGAAGTCTCACCGCCGATCCCCTCCGAGCAGTCCCTGCCAGCTTCTCCAGACGCGAGAAAGGCGGGGGAAGATAACGCCGATTGCCACTGCGGTACGAGAAACTGACGAATGTAACAATACCCTGGAGGGAAAAGGGGACTTTAAAACAACAC
This sequence comes from Sturnus vulgaris, assembly GCF_052056855.1. Taxonomy (NCBI): domain Eukaryota; kingdom Metazoa; phylum Chordata; class Aves; order Passeriformes; family Sturnidae; genus Sturnus; species Sturnus vulgaris. Next base: position 30,123 of record NW_028276478.1, on the reverse strand, counting down.
CAGGAACCCCTGGAAAGCAACCGGATTTGTTTCGCCAATGACCACTGCTGACTTGCGAATTGTCAGAGTGTGGAACTCAAGTTGATATCACAGGCGCTGATATCAAAGGAGCTGATGTTACTGTAATATTTCATTCTGTTTGGCCAAGAAATTGGAACTTTGTAAGTCCTTCAGGTGCCCTCGCAGACATCGGAGCGTCACGATCCGCTATTAATGCGGAGCGGGGGTCGTGATGGTTCTTTTGATCAGAAGGGTGCAAACAGGCAAAATGCAGGGGACAAAATCAGTTTATTCAACGGCAGCAATGCATTTCATCAAATGCCGACAATTCAGTTACGGTAAAGGGGAGAGGTATAGGAAACAAAGTATAGGGAAAGGGGAAGGAAAGGAAGGGATGGGAAAATAGCTACCAACAGACGAGACGGGCGTCCTCGCGGGTCATCCGATAGACGAGTCTTCGTCCGTGGGGAGATCTCAGGGGTCTTCTCCAGGGGGTAGACGTGTCTTCCTCGGTGGAGAGATCTCAAAAGGTCTTTTCCAGAGGGTCGCTCTTTATAGTCCTTATCCAAAGCGAGCGGCCTCTGGCCAAGAGGTGGGAAGATTTATGGACCATTGTGTGGTGCTGCAGGAGACAGGTACGGTCAAGCAGTCCTCAGTTGGTACAACGCGACCTCTGGTTGGTGCCACGACAGCACAGTCCAGTGAACACAATACACCAGCACGCAGTCACGAGCATCCACCTTGGCCCGGCCGGCAAACCATTGTCGGGAGTCAGCCTGGGTGGGGGTCCTCGAGGTCTCCTTGCGACGGTCGGGAGGCAAAATCGAGGGGAACTTCGGACCGACCCTTACACCACCCCGTGACTCACGATCGTCGTCAAGAGCGCCCCTTTGTAGAGTTGTAGTGAAGTCTTCAGTTGTGGCGTCTTCAGGACTCGTCCAAGTTGGTAGCATATCCCGGAAAACAGAGACCGGAAAGTAGGAAAAAGATAAGGGACAGGATAAGGAAAAGGAGAAAAGGGAAAACAAAACAGATTAATTATATTCAATTTTTTGATTGCTAACAATTTCAAACAATTTGTTCAATTCTTTAATTTTTTTCAATTTTGTTTAGAAATAAATCAATCAATTTTTTTAAAGCAAGTTTTTGATTAAACAATTCTAATTGCAATTAGAAGATAATCAATTCTAGTTAAAATATTTTATCCTATTTAAAACCTTGTGTCAATAACCCTAGGGATGTCAACAGTAACCGATCTGGATACATCTGTCACAGATGCCAATTGTGCTAACCGTTTCATTATTCTCCAAGTCACAATGTATAGAATTGCTGATAAAACAAAACCAAAATGAAAAGAACAATGGTGGGATGACACAATTTGTTCAGGACACCTCTAGCAGTAGGTGACCACCCAAAGAGAGTATCCCACCACCTGTGTTCAGCATCTGTCTTTACCCTTTCCAAAACACGATGTATTTTTTCCACATTGTGATGAACAGCTATTAGAGTTTTCTGTCCATTTTTCTTGATCTTCTCCAAAATTTCGATCAGATCTTGGTGGAGCAACAATTGCTTCACCAGAGAGAGGTTCATTCCAATTGGAGTGGGCAATAGATGGTGGATCAGTCAATTTGACTGCAAAAGATGGTGAGAAGTAACTGGGGCTACATAGGAAAAATCACATCATGAAATCCTAGTAAAGTTACAGACACAAAAGTTTGAATGATTTTTAGTATTCACTACTAAATTTTCTATGGAAACACTATCGCAAGCACTTCTAAAGCATGCACATCCACATATACCAGTACTATTTCAGGAATCTCGTTTGGATGAATTTCAAAATTGCAAACATTCTGTTCTGTATCCAAGCAAATATCTTGAGCTCTGATTGCATTACTTTCACAGATAAACCCTTGTTGTTCCCGGACAATGCAAGTTCCCAAATTGACGGTTTGCCACCTCCCACCGATTTGACGGGCCCATTCCCTATGCTCGAAAGGATAGAGAATAGCTCCATCATGGTTCAACCCTAATGCAATGATAGGGAATATCGAATGCACTGAAGCATTACGAATTGTCAGTACAAAGGCTGTGGCTGTGTTTGCGCTGGGATCGTAGGTAAAATTTACTAAGTTCCACCAGGACTGGAATTCTTTTTCAAAATCAGTGGCACTTTCCCAGAGTATTTTTCAAATTTCAGTGGGAAAAGTGCCTTCCTCACCTTCTCTTATAATTAAAGCAGCAACCGACTGCATCCACAACTGGGCCCGGATACAACTGAGAGCCAAAGAGATGTTACTTTGTGTAGTACCAAGTGCATCGATTATCAATTTGTGGTCATTTACGTCCCAACTTGGTAATATGTTTGATAACAACCACTGTTGGGTCCCCAAAGCTGTTAAGGCTGTTTGCAGGGGCCGTTGTAATTTGGTTACATCTCCAGCTGTGGTAGCCAATTTATTCATTAGTACTTCTGAATCGATGGTATTCAAAATTCCTAATCCTGTTCCCACAACACCGGTTATGTCTCTTGCCATTCATTTTTTTAGAAGGATTCCGTTTCCACAGCCAGGTTGTCCGTCCCTCAAAAGAAGTCTGTAGAAAGGGTGAACAAGCTGGCTGAACTTCTGAGACATTATTTTGCATCAGCAATTTGATTTGTTTGAGAAACCATGCCGGATTAAACGATATTTGTTGTTGGCCAGTTTTTCTAATTACATATGGTCCAAATTGAAAAATCGTAGGGCTCAACACAACCGGTGGTTGGGTAGTAGGCGTTACAACATTAAAATCAAGTTCCCCCCAGTATTTTGTATCATTTTTTCCACACGTGGTTTTATAGGAAAATTGTATAGCAGTTAGATTTAGCCAACAGTCTTGAGTTTGGGTTCTACAATATAAAGTCCGGCCGTGGGGTCCTATGCCGTAACCGTATGCAGGTTTGATGAGGGATCCGGCCATTAATTTACGAGTTATTGTGACATCATCACCTTGTGTCACCGTGAAGGAGGAAAAACCTTGCTTTTGCCATCCAACACTAAGGGGGTGCTTCTTCATGTCCCTCGGTGTTCTTCTGTGAAAAGTAAACACAGCAGAGTCTGCCTCCAGGAGGCAGGAGATTAAAATGATGGAACTATCCAGTGCGTAGCGTGGACTGGAATTCTGTTAACTTCCCAATCATTTTGCTGCTGAAAAGGGGGCCACTCTGTACCTCCTTTAAACACAGCATAGGAGTCAGTGTAGATGTAAACAAGAGAGATATTCTGTACCTCAAGCTGGAAAACACTCCAAACAACTGTCAGCTCACCGGCCTGAGAGCTGCCTTCTCCCTCAGTAATAATTTGTTCACCAGCAGAAGTGGGGAGGCCTACTGGCCTGTATCTCCCCACCTTTCCCTCTCGTTTGGCAGAGGCATCAGCGAACCAAGAATTTGCTGATTGTTCAGGGGAGAAAGGAGTGGCTACTTTACTTACCAAGGCAGGTTTGTCATGGCTATTAGCCAAGCTCTCAGTTTCTTGTATTGCCAGATTTTTTAGAGCTCTTTCTGTTACTGAGAAGATGTTACAGTAATGTTCTATCTGGGCATACCACTTCCCAACTGAGGATCTCTGGGCCACCCCGTCAGGGGGAGGGGTCTCAATAGTGACTGAGATGTGTTTTCTCCAGAACGCTAATAATTCTAGAGCCTGTTGGATCTCTTTCCTGGATTCAGGCAATTTAATTTGATCCAGGGAGGTTAGAGTATCAGGTGGAATACATGTCATACTTCCTTTCCACCAAATTCCCAAAAACTTTACCTCCTGAGAAGGTTTTTGAATTTTCTCTGAGGAAATTTGCAAATCAGGGTTTTCCAAATGAGAGATTATTTTTTTGTTGGGTATCCCCCACTACTTTTATTTCATCCCCTCCCACCAGAATATCATCAATGTATTGATAGACAGCTGTATTGTCAGGTTTGGGTATCTTTTCTAATTCCTGGGCTAAAGTGTGGTGGGCCGAAGTGGGGGAATGTTCAGACCCTTGGGAAAGCCCAGTGCAGGTGTACTGCTTTGGCTCAACTCCCAGAGCCTGTGGAGGAGATTGATTTGGTACATTGTTCAGAACTTGTGGAGAAGTTTGCTCGAGGGGTGCATCACTGATATAATCATATTCTATTTTAATCACAGGTTTCAAGTTGGGGCAGCAGTGTTGCCCACAATTTTTCATCAAAATTAGGTCTTTTTGAGAGTGTATTGGATTAATGTGAATAGCTTCCTTCTCCTGTGTTTCTTTTGGTGTTACACCCTAAGTTGAATTTTTGTCCCATTCTTCTTTTAAGGCAGCTTTTAACAAATTATTTTCATCTAGCAACAAATGGTTCTCATTCCTTTCTTGATATAATTCTTTTTGCAAAATTTGAACAAGATTTTGTAGAGAGTCTATAATTGTTCTTTCCTCATTTCTGCTCTCAGAGCGAGTTTCTATAGCTGCCGTAAGACAAGCTCCTAAAACCGAGCAGAGCATGGTTTTATTTTTGCCCAGTTTGAACTTTGACTCATGTTGCAAAGAATATATTCTATCAATCACATTCTCCAGATTAAACCAATTTTTGTTCGCCCATTCCTCCCCACCTTGGGACGGTCTGCCCCTATATTTAGCTAATAGAGCACAAAATGCAGCTTTATCTGTTACAGTGGAATTCTCAGTCATTTTGTGAAGGGAAAAGTAAAAACCACAACGGGGAGGTCTATCTCTTAAGTTACCACACACAACGAAACAGCTTCCCCTGTGTGCCCCCCTTCGCTTCCCTGTGCGGGTGAAGAGACCAAACTACTTGGAAGGCAGTCCTTAGTTACAAAACACCGGGTTGTCTCTTAGCTACACCAAGCAGTCAAACATCATAAAAAACAACAACAACAGCGTCCCGCCTTTTGCACCAGTAGATCTTTTGTGAAATTCTGACGACAGAGCCCTCGAGCGAGTGTGGGGATGCTTTACACCAAGGTGTCTGCAGTCTGCGGGAAATCAGAATTACCCCCCTTGCTTTCTAGACAGGCTCACCCATTCAAGGTGGCCAGCTAGGTGCGGCTGGAGTAAGACTTCCTTCCCCTGCTACAGACTACAGACAACCTCGCATCCCTTCTGTCTGCCAGAAAATCCTGTCCGTGAGGCCAATTTAATGTCACGATCCTCTATTAATGCGGAGCGGGGCTCGTGATGGTTCTTTTGATCAGAAGGGTGCAAACAGGCAAAATGCAGGGGACAAAATCAGTTTATTCAACAACAGCAATGCATTTCATCAAATGCCGACAATTCAGTTACGGTAAAGGGGAGAGGTATAGGAAACAAAGTATAGGGAAAGGGGAAGGAAAGGAAGGGATGGGAAAATAGCTACCAACAGACGAGACGGGCGTCCTCGCGGGTCATCCGATAGACGAGTCTTCGTCCGTGGGGAGATCTCAGGGGTCTTCTCCAGGGGGTAGACGTGTCTTCCTCGGTGGAGAGATCTCAAAAGGTCTTTTCCAGAGGGTCGCTCTTTATAGTCCTTATCCAAAGCGAGCGGCCTCTGGCCAAGAGGTGGGAAGATTTATGGACCATTGTGTGGTGCTGCAGGAGACAGGTACGGTCAAGCAGTCCTCAGTTGGTACAACACGACCTCTGGTTGGTGCCACGACAGCACAGTCCAGTGAACACAATACACCAGCACGCAGTCACGAGCATCCACCTTGGCCCGGCCGGCAAACCATTGTCGGGAGTCAGCCTGGGTGGGGGTCCTCGAGGTCTCCTCGCGACGGTCGGGAGGCAAAATCGAGGGGAACTTCGGACCGACCCTTACACGGAGGTGGCACTCCTTGCTTGCAAAGTAAATCTATGATTACTGTTATAGGACCAGAAGGAAAGAAAGCATTGATTCGCCCCTATCTGGTGCAGAAACCCATCACCGTGTGGGGAAGAGATTTGCTGTGTGCCTTGTTCGATTTTCCAGCTCTTTGCTCCATTCATTATCCAGCTAGTGACCCTGTGAGTGGAAGCCAGGAGACAGGCACCTGAACACGAAACTGCGCAGAATCACCGGGAGAAAACTGACTGCCAGGAACGGATCAAGAAAAAAGATGGAGTTGTATTATTATTTGTGCAGGTGTATGGTGTTTTTAACCTTTTGTTTTTATTTTTACAAGGAAGCTTTACTCATGTAGTTGGAGTGCCTTTCCCAGAAGGTTTTGATAATGTTACTTTTGATAAATATTGGCCATATAATAATCATCACATTTTCCCCACCCCTAGCTCGAGACAACGAACTTAGATTGATAATTCTAGAGTTGATAAATCTGACCTTCAAAGAATTAGAAATTTTAGGCTCATTCACTATGGACAATTATAATTTGTTTCACTGTATAGGAAAAAATGGCTCTCATCTAAGCGTTGATCCTTATCACCCAGTTTATAGTAATATGACTTCTCGGTGTCATCAATCTAAGCTTCTTACATACGATGAACGTCACACAGATCCTTTTAACAAACTTCCTATTTGATTTCCTAAAGGAATTTGGCTCGTCTGTGGAGATAAATTTGATTAATATGAACAATTTCCTTCTCCTCTCTTTCTGTGGGTGTTTCAATCTGCCTTGATTTTTTGGCACATTCTTCTCTTAGGGCAGCTCATAACAAACGATTTTCATTCCTTTCTTCATCTAATTGTTTTTACAAAATTTCAACTAAGTTTTGTAAAGAATCTACGATTGTGTTTTCCTCGCTTCCTCGCTTAGGGCGAGTTTCTACGGCAGCTACAAGAGTGTCCTAGGGTGATGTTATGGTGTTTGTATCTCCAATCGTGTGTCCTGATTATGTTTGGTATTATGTCCTGTGCTTCCAGGACTGACTCTGAGAGTGAAGCTTTGTTTTGTCTTGTTATCAGCCGGCTCACCTCCCCCATGGTCTATGTTTAGGAGAGGTTTTAGCTCGGTTTGTCTGCTTGCTTGCCTGCTTGCTTGCCTGCTTGCTCGCTTCTGCCTCTTTTTCTTTCCTTCGCTTTGCCCTTGCTTTTTCCTTATTAGTTAGTTCAGCTAGGCAGTCCAACTTTTTCCCTGGACTGTTTTCTCTTCCACCCCGTCCCCTCCCTCTCCTGGATACCATCTGAACCTGTTCCGGACGGGGACCTGGGAAACCCCAAGAAACACCGGGAGTCTACACTCTGTCACCGGCAGCAGTCATCCCCAGCGCCAGAGACTGATAACTGAGCGACCACTCGCCAGAGAGACTGAGTTTGTCATCCCTTCAGAACGGTGAAAGAGTTTTTTTTGTCAGCTGGTGTTGTCTTTTTTCCCTGTGCTGGGGAGTGTCTTGCTTGTTAAATAAACAGGTTTTTTCTCCCACTCTTCTCCGAGGAAATTCTTCCCGAACCCGGTGGGGTGGGGGGGAGGAGTCGTGGGGTTTGCTGTCTGGGGGCTCCTTCTGGAGGTTTTCCCCCCAGATTTGCCCAAAACCAGGACAAATAAATTGGCGCCCAACTCGAGGCTCGAGAAAGTGGGAAAAAACCCTGTTCTAATAATAATTTGGTTCAAATTCTTTTGTGTTGGTATAGAGCAGTTATTGGCTATGTTGTTGGAATTCATGTCTTTTGGGGTGGAGGCCTGCATGGGTTTTTGGTCCCTAGGGTTTTTTGAAGTCTTAATACCTTTGTGGTCCCTGGGTTTATTTGCTTATCCAGAAATAGCTCCGGTATTGTCCCTAATGCGTAGTTTCTGTAGCAGAGGGGCATTGACCAAAATATCCATCGGGCTGGGCTTGGTTTTAATGGCCTGCAGGAGATTTATAAAGGTGCTGGAATCTGTTCCAGGAATGTATGGTTCTTGGTTGTGGTTGTGCACTCAGTTTGTTAGAGGAGAAGCAGGGGATGAGGCTTTTCAGCCTTTGTTCTCCTTCTTCTCCTCTGAATTTGTTACATCCTTATTAGAGAATGTTCAGTTCCCCCTGAGTGTTAAAGAGACCATCTTTCTGGTGTTTAATATAGTAAGCTTTCTCTATACAGTCTGCAGTTTCTCTAGAATGAGAGCTGAGATTTCTAGAGGGGCTGAGACCCCTGACCCCAGAGTAGAGCCAGGCGTGAGGAATCCTGAATGGTGTGGGAAATGGGAGGATATGGGCCAAATCTTAAAGGAATTTTCTGACCCTACATCCTGGGATTTTCCATGTGAACAAATTCAGAACCCAGCTGAGGTGGCAAAGTACCTGAAGGAGAAGTGCCATGGTAATTCTAAGGAGAAGATCATTGCAATGAGCTGGGCCCTGGCATATGCTTACCGTACCCTGCTAGATACTGTAGGGCAGCAGACAGAGGAAGGGGGACAGGCAGATAAATCAGCCACTATCCCAGTCACTCAGGCTGCAGCCAACACCCCAGGCTCGAGGCCAACAACTACACCAGACAGTGAGCCTAAGCCAGCAGCTAAACCTGTCAGTAAGCCTCAACCAATGGCTGTTGCTACCAGCACGAGAAGTGGAAAGTGCACAGACAAGACTGATCGACCAGTGGATGATGATGATGATGATGATGCAGGAGAAGGACCCTCGACGCCTCCTGACATAAAACCAGGAGTCAAAGCAACTGGTAAAAGATCAGAGGCCAATATTGAGTCTTTTTCCCTAAAGGACCTCCGTGGCCTAAGAAAGGATTACACCCGACGACCTGATGAGTCTATAATTAGTTGGTTGGTCCGTCTTTGGGATGCTGCAGGCGAGGCTACAATTCTGGATGGCACTGAAGCCAGGCATTTGGGATCCCTGTCACATGATCCTGTCATCGACCAAGGAATGATGAGAGGGCCTAACCCTCACAGCCTCTGGGCACGGGTCCTGGACAGTGTAGCACAAAGATACCTGTGTGCAGATGATCTTTATATGCAGCAGACCCACTGGAAGACGATAGAACAAGGGATCCAACGCCTGAGAGAAATGGCAGTGGCAGAGATTATCTTCTCAGATGACATAACAACTAGGAATCCGGACTTGGTACCGTGTACATCTGTGATGTGGCGAAAACTTGTACGACTTGGGCCCCATGAATACGCTTCTGCTTTAGCAATAATGAAGCGGGACGAGAGGGATGAGACCGTGCTTGATATGGCAAAGAAGCTCCGAGCATATGCAGATGCTGTGCATGGCCCAACACATGCCAGAATTGCAGCTGTGGAAACACGTCTGCAGAAATTAGAAGACAAGATAGAGGAGAATCATAAAAGACTCAGGGAGGAGATTAAAGAGGACCTTCTCCAAATCTCAGCAGTACAAATTAGAGGCCCTGGTATCCAACGCAGACGTTCCCCTGATGGGGAGAGGAGGTACACCCCACGAGCTGAGCTGTGGTTCTTCCTACGTGATTGCGGAGAAAACATGAGGAGATGGGATGGAAAATCTACTGCTGCTCTGGCACAACGGGTGCGTGAATTGAAGGAAGGCAAGACCCAAAGAGGAAGTTCCACCAAAAGGAGAGCAGCTCCAGTTGCCCGTAGCCAAGCTGCCAGGTATGATGATGATGATATATCTGATCTCCTTGAAGGAACCTCTAAGACATATGCCCAAGGAAAGAAGGATAAACAGGCTTAGAGGGGCCCTGCCTCTAGCCAGGGAGAGGCGAGGGAAAATCGTGTCTTCTGGACTGTGTGGATTCGTTGGCCTGGCACATCGGAACCACAAAAGTATAAAGCTTTGGTTGATACTGGTGCCCAATGCACATTAGTCCCATCAAGATATGTGGGGGCAGAATCTGTTTCTATTGCTGGTGTGACAGGTGGATCACAGGACTTTACCTTGGTGGAAGCTGATGTGAGCTTGACTGGACATGAATGGAAAAAACATCCTATTGTGACTGGCCCAGAGGCCCCATGCATTTTGGGCATAGATTACCTCCGAAGGGGGTATTTTAAAGATCCAAAAGGATTCAGGTGGGCATTTGGGATAGCAGCTGTGGTGACAGAGGGCATCCAGCAATTGAACACCTTGTCTGGACTGTCTGAGAATCCAAGTACTGTAGGACTTCTGAAAGGAGAAGAGCAAAAGGTACCAATTGCCACTTCCATAGTGCATCGCCGACAATACAGAACAACTCGAGATGCTGTGGTTCCCATCCATAAAATGATCCGTGAGCTGGAGAGCCAAGGGGTGGTCAGCAAAACCCACTCACCCTTCAACAGCCCCATCTGGCCTGTGCGTAAATCTGAAGGAGAATGGAGATTGACCGTAGACTATCGTGCATTGAATGAGGTGACTCCACCACTGAGCGCTGCCGTGCCGGACATGCTGGAACTGCAGTACGAGCTGGAGTCCAAGGCAGCAAAGTGGTACGCCACTATCGATATCGCCAATGCATTTTTCTCCATTCCTCTGGCAGCAGAGTGCAGGCCTCAGTTCGCTTTCACATGGAGGGGAGTGCAGTACACCTGGAATCGACTGCCCCAGGGGTGGAAGCACAGTCCTACTATCTGCCATGGACTGATCCAGACTACACTAGAAAAAGGTGAGGCTCCAGAACATTTACAATATATTGATGATATCATTGCGTGGGGGAACACAGCAGCAGAAGTGTTCAAGAAAGGAGAGAGAATCATCCAAATCCTCCTGGAAGCCGGCTTCGCCATCAAGAAGAGTAAAGTTAAGGGACCTGCTCGAGAGATCCAGTTCCTGGGAGTGAAGTGGCAAGATGGACGACGTCAGATTCCTACTGATGTCATCAACAAAATCACAGCTATGTCCCCACCAACCAACAAGAAGGAGACACAAGCTTTCTTAGGCACCATAGGTTTTTGGAGGATGCACATTCCTGAGTACAGTCAGATCGTGAGCCCTCTTTACCTGGTCACCCGCAAGAAGAACGATTTCCATTGGGGCCCTGAGCAGCAACAAGCTTTTGCCCAGATAAAGCAGGAAATTGCTCATGCAGTAGCCCTTGGCCCAGTCAGGATGGGACCAGATGTGAAGAACGTGCTCTACTCTGCAGCCGGGAACCATGGTCTGTCCTGGAGCCTGTGGCAGAAGGTGCCTGGTGAGACTCGAGGCCGACCATTAGGATTTTGGAGTCGGAGCTACAGAGGGTCTGAAGCTAACTACACCCCAACAGAGAAGGAGATCTTGGCCGCCTACGAAGGGGTCCAAGCAGCCTCAGAGGTGGTTGGCACAGAAGCACAACTCCTTCTGGCACCCCGACTACCAGTGCTGGGGTGGATGTTCAGAGGAAAGGTTCCCTCAACCCACCATGCCACCAGTGCTACATGGAGCAAGTGGATTGCCCTCATTACACAGCGCACCCGGATTGGAAAACTGAATCGCCCTGGGATTTTGGAAGTAATTACAAATTGGCCTGAAGGTGAAAGTTTTGGTGTCACAGATGAGGAACAAGAACCAGTGACACGGGCTGAAGAAGCCCCACCATATAACCAACTGCCAGCAGAGGAAACACGCTATGCTCTATTCACCGACGGTTCCTGTCGCATTGTGGGGATGAATCGGAGGTGGAAAGCAGCCGTATGGAGCCCCACGCGACGGGTAGCAGAGGCCACTGAAGGAGAGGGTGGATCCAGTCAACTTGCTGAACTCAAAGCGGTTCAACTGGCCTTAGACATTGCAGGAAGAGAGAAGTGGCCAAAGCTTTACCTTTATACCGATTCATGGATGGTAGCCAATGCTCTGTGGGGATGGTTGGAGAGATGGAAAGAGGCTAACTGGCAGCGTAGAGGAAAACCAATTTGGGCTGCTGAAGAGTGGAAAGATATCGCTACCCGGTTAGAGAAATTACCTGTGAAGGTTCGCCATGTAGATGCCCATGTTCCCAGAAGTAGGGCTAATGAAGAGCAGAAAAACAATCAGCAGGTAGATCAGGCTGCAAAGATAGGGGTGTCGAAGATAGACCTTGATTGGGAACACAAGGGAGAGTTGTTCCTGGCTCGATGGGCCCATGATGCCTCAGGTCATCAGGGCAGAGATGCCACATATAAGTGGGCACGAGACCGAGGGGTGGATCTAACCATGGACAGTATTTCTCAAGTTATCCATGACTGTGAGACATGCGCTGCCATCAAGCAAGCCAAGCGGATGAAGCCCCTCTGGTATGGGGGGCGGTGGTCCAAGTACAAATATGGAGAGGCCTGGCAGATTGACTACATCACACTGCCCCAGACACGCCAAGGCAAGCGCTATGTACTGACCATGGTGGAAGCCACCACTGGATGGTTGGAGACCTACCCTGTGTCTCACGTTACAGCCCGTAACACCATCCTGGGCCTTGAAAAGCAGGTCCTTTGGAGGCATGGCACCCCTGAGAGGATTGAGTCAGACAATGGGACTCATTTCAAGAATAGCCTTATCAACACTTGGGCTAGGGAACATGGCATTGAGTGGGTGTACCATATCCCCTACCATGCACCAGCTGCAGGGAAAGTGGAAAGGTACAATGGACTGTTAAAAACCACCTTGAGAGCATTGGGTGGGGGATCATTCAAAAACTGGGAGCAGCATTTAGCAAAGGCCACTTGGTTAGTTAACACCCGGGGTTCCACCAACCGAGCGGGCCCTGCCCAGTCTGAGTCCCTGAATATGGTAGATGGAGACAAAGTCCCAGTGGCACATATCAGAGGTTTGTTAGGGAAGGCAGTTTGGATCAATTCTGCCCCGAGTACAGACAAACCCATTCGTGGGATTGTCTTTGCTCAAGGACCAGGTTGTACATGGTGGGTAATGCAGAGAGATGGAACAACACGATGTGTGCCTCAGGGAGATCTGATTGTGGGGTGAGGCAGCATGAGACAGAAGGAAATATGTAAGTGTCAAAGGTCTGAGCAAGTGAGATAGAAGGAAATGTGTAAGTGTCGAAGGTTTGAGCAAGTGAGATGGAAGAAAATGTGTCCGAGTAAGTGAAAGATGGAAATTTCTACTTGCTGAAGTTTTTACATGCTGTTTAGTATGTTCACGATATGGAGATAAGGGGTGGAATGTCCTAGGGTGATGTTATGGTGTTTGTATCTCCAATCGTGTGTCCTGATTATGTTTGGTATTATGTCCTGTGCTTCCAGGACTGAGTCTGAGAGTGAAGCTTTGTTTTGTCTTGTTATCAGCCGGCTCACCTCCCCCATGGTCTATGTTTAGGAGAGGTTTTAGCTCGGTTTGTCTGCTTGCTTGCCTGCTTGCTTGCCTGCTTGCTTGCCTGCTTGCTCGCTTCTGCCTCTTTTTCTTTCCTTCGCTTTGCCCTTGCTTTTTCCTTATTAGTTAGTTCAGCTAGGCAGTCCAACTTTTTCCCTGGACTGTTTTCTCTTCCACCCCGTCCCCTCCCTCTCCTGGATACCATCTGAACCTGTTCCGGACGGGGACCTGGGAAACCCCAAGAAACACCAGGAGTCTACACTGTCACCGGCAGCAGTCATCCCCAGCGCCAGAGACTGATAACTGAGCGACCACTCGCCAGAGAGACTGAGTTTGTCATCCCTTCAGAACGGTGAAAGAGTTTTTTTTGTCAGCTGGTGTTGTCTTTTTTCCCTGTGCTGGGGAGTGTCTTGCTTGTTAAATAAACAGGTTTTTTCTCCCACTCTTCTCCGAGGAAATTCTTCCCGAACCCGGTGGGGTGGGGGGGAGGAGTCGTGGGGTTTGCTGTCTGGGGGCTCCTTCTGGAGGTTTTCCCCCCAAATTTGCCCAAAACCAGGACAAAGAGAAGCTCCCAAAACCGAACAGAGTACGGTTATCTTGTTGCCCCGTCTGAACTTTGATTCATGTTGCAAAAGAACATATTCTATCAATGGTATTTTCTAGATTAAACCAATTTTTGTTGGCCCATTTTTACCCACCTTGGGACGGTCTGCCCCTATATTTAGCTAATAGAGCACAAATTGCATCTTTATCTGTTACAGTGGAATTCTCAGTCATTTTGTGAAGGGAAAAGTAAAAACCACAACGGGGAGGTCTATCTCTTAAGTTACCACACACAACGAAACAGCTTCCCCTGTGTGCCCCCCTTCGCTTCCCTGTGCGGGTGAAGAGACCAAACTACTTGGAAGGCAGTCCTTAGTTACAAAACACCGGGTTGTCTCTTAGCTACACCAAGCAAACATCATAAAAAACAACAACAACAGCGTCCCGCCTTTTGCACCAGTAGATCTTTTGTGAAATTCTGACGACAGAGCCCTCGAGCGAGTGTGGGGATGCTTTACACCAAGGTGTCTGCAGTCTGCGGGAAATCAGAATTACCCCCCTTGCTTTCTAGACAGGCTCACCCTTTCAAGGTGGCCAGCTAGGTGCGGCTGGAGTAAGACTTCCTTCCCCTGCTACAGACTACAGACAACCTCGCATCCCTTCTGTCTGCCAGAAAATCCTGTCCGTGACACCAATTTACCCTCACGATCCTCTTGATACGGGGCGGGGCTCGTGATGGTTCTTTTGATCTCAAAGGTGCAAACAGGCAAATGGCAGGGGACAAAATGAGTTTTTTCACAGCAATGCATTTTTTTTAGATGGCAACAACTCAGTTGCGATCGAGTAGAGAGATATAAGAAACAAAGTACAGAGAGAAAAAGAGAGAGGGAAGGGAAAATAGCTACCAGCAGAGGAGACGGACGTCCTCGTGGTCCTCGGCCAATAGACGGGTCTTCATCCGTGGGGAGTGTAACGAGTTTCTGGAAACCTCCGGGTGCCTTTAAGGGCTCCTACGCTGTTGGGCTTGTTCTCCTTTTTAAAAAAGCGAAGCAGCTAACGGTTGCTGTAAAGTTATTTCTTGTAGAACTGCATCAGTCTCAAAGGCAAAAACAGAGCAAAGCAAAGGCATTAAAGCAATGGCATAAAGCCACGGCATGAAGCCCCGGCTCTCCCCGAGGCGTGTTCTTTTATAGAAACTTCCAAGCAAGCTAAGACACAAACTCGGACCGCTACTCCTTAACCTATTAGAATTGTAGTTTTTTAGCACGCTAGGCTACGTATAAACTACGCACGTGGCCTATCTTGTTTTAACTGAAAAATGTAAGCAATATTCTTGACTATTGTATCTGAAGCTAGGTTCTTGGAGCCCTTAAGGAAACACTAGCATGTTTTTTAACCTTCACTAGAGCATGTGCTACTTCTCAGGCATCTAAGATCTTTTACTCTCTAAAAGCACTTAAAACTTATTTTATTTACTTACTTATTTACTCGCTCCATCTATTCATTTACTCATCCCATTTACTCACTTTACTCATTCCAATGAGCCTTTTGTCCCTTTTATTGTATCCTGGCTTACCTTTCATAGAAATTTGCCCATCTAGAATTAAAGATGCCTCAATTGTTTTAATAATTACCTTACCTTTAGCTGTTTCTTTTGCCTTTCTGTCCATGTCTTGAGTTTGAGTTGCTAATTTGAATAAACTTATTTTTCTTGTTGTGAGACAGAACCAGGAGTAAGAGAGCAAGGCAGGCCTAAAACTTGAGAGAGTATAAAAGAAAATTTATTAACTACACAAACAAAAAGAGAGGAAAAAAAAATTTTTTTCAGAATAAGAGTTTTTAGATCACTCCTTCCCTCCCTCTCCCAATCTTCATAACAACAAAACAAACATATAACAAATACTTCGGTCAGTGCCCAATTTAGTCTTTCTCAGTTCACTTCTGGAGAAAGAAGCTTCTTCTTGTGGAAGTTGTAGGGATTTTTCCCACAAGAAGGAAAAAAACAGTTCTCTTGTGGTTTTATCTTTCACGATTTGCATCCGCCCGGGAACCTGCAACCGTGACGCTCCTCCCAACTCTACAACCGTCCCAAAGTTGTAGATGTGGGCCATGTCTGTCTCATGGGGTATTACTTTTAAGAATGAAATGTTTGACAGCAAAGATTCTCTTTGTCTCCTTTTTCTCTGCTCAGGCTTCATCTTCAGAAAACCAAAATCCCCTTCTTTTCTCAGGACAGAAATTCTCAACACAGGTGCTTTTTAGTCAAATCATCTATTAAATGGAACATTTCCATCCCCCCATGTCTCTTTCCGTGGTTTATAGGAATATTCAGTACATCAGTTCATTCCTACAATTTCACAAAAAGATTTTCAGCCATTTCAGCATCTTCTCATTCTCTTTCCATCTTAAAAACTTAGCTCTTACATCACTGACTTCAGAAATCTTCTTATTCCCTTTCATATTCAAAGGAAAGGCTGGAGGCTTTGCAAATCTTATCTGAGCACTAAAGAGTTAAAGTTTAACACAACTACAAGAGTTGGGCCAGGCTCAGGCCGAGCTGGGAGGCAGCTGAGGTGTTAATCAGCCTTTCTGGGGCTGGGCTACAGCCCCACACTGCTCATGGCCACCCGGGCAGGCCCGGCCCGTCCGGCGGCAGCAAGAGTCAGCCTCCCCCCACGCCAGAGCCGCAGGCCCGTGGAGGAGGAAGCTGTGAAGGTCTTATCACACAACTTTTTCTCCCCCTGGCCATCGGGTCCCCCTCGTTGGCAAACGGGGCCCAAGCGGCCTCCCGAGCCTCCCCCCCGCCCCCGCATGGGGGAGAGGGAAGCTCGGGTTGATGTTACCTGCTCAGCTGCCGGAAGACAAAGAGGGTCAGTTCCGGATTACCTTCCCCAAAATGTGTGTTCACGGAGCGGACTAACTTTCTCTAATTGGCTGTTGCAGGTATCCCAACCCCCACAGAGGAAATTCCCTTAGGAAGAATGTCTTCTGAGTTTCTTCTTCCTAAGTCAACCTATCACAGTCCACCAGCTCATTTCCTTTTTCCAATTCAGAGCTCACTTTTTGGTGTATACATGTTGTTTTTTTCCTTCAGCTAGCTCTAAGGCCCGGGTTAAGGTGATTATTTCAGCCTTCTGTGCAGAGGTATTTGTTGGCAATGGTCCGGACTCTATCACCTCTCTATTGTGGTAACTGCATACCTAGCATGTCTTTTTCCACTGATGCTGTAGCTGCTCCCATCAGTGAACCAGGTCTCGGCGTCCCCGAGAGGGGTGTCCTTCAGATCCGGGCGACTGGAGTAAGCGGCTTCAGTGGTCTCCAGGCAGTCATGGATCACTGGTTCTCCCATACTGCTGCTGAGGAAAGAAGCTGCATTGACGGTGTTAGTTACCACAATTTCAACATCATCTTATTCTGTTAGTATGGCCTGGTACTTTAGAAATTTTTGTGGGGAAAGCCAACGTCTTCCTTTCACCTCTGGGACTGCAGACGCCGTGTGGGATACTGCCACGGTCATCTTCTGGCCTAGGGTGAATTTGCGTGCCTCTCGGATGTTCAGTGCTACCGCTGCAACAGCTCTCAGGCACCCTGGCCACCCCTTGGCTGCCGCGTCCAGCTGTTTGGAGAGGTAGGCGACTGCCCTCCGGTACGGGCCCGGGTCTTGCGCTGGTATTCCCAGAGCAATCCCCTGCTATTCGTGAGAAAACAGAAAGAGCTGTTTACTCACATCTCGAAGTCCCAGGGCCGGAGCTGACATGAGAGCCCTCTTTAGTTGGTTAAAGGCTCGTGTTGCTTCTTTCATCCACTGGAGATCTCTGCTTCCTTTTGTAATCAAGGTATATAGGAGTTTGACTAACAGCCCATAATTGTAAATCCACAGTCTGCACCACCCTGTCATGCCCAAGAAGGTTCTCAGTTCTTTCACCGCTTGGGGTGTTGCGGTCTGGCGTATTGTTTCCTTGCGATCCCGTCCCAAGGTTCTTTGTCCAGCACTAATCTCATAGCTCAAATAGACAACTGTTCATGTCACCATCTGGGCTTTCTTCTGGGATACCCCTGTAGACCCCCAAAAAATTTAGGAGGCTTACCGTCCACTCCATACATGCTTCTTGAGTTTCAGTAGCTATCAGGAGGTCGTCCACATACTGTAGCAGCTGTCCCTCTTCTGATGGAGCTTCCCAGGATTCTAGATCTTTTACCAGCTGTTCTCCAAATATGGTAGGGGAGTTCTTGAGCCCCTGGGGTAGTACGCACCACGTGAGCCGAGTTTTACGTCCAGTTTTGGGATTTTCCCATTCAAATGCAAAAATTTTCTGGCTGGTTTCATGGAGAGAAAGGTAAAAGAAAGCATCCTTTAAATCTAAAAAAGTAAACCGGGTTAGTTTGGATGTTAAACGAGTTAACAAGGTGTAGGGGTTGGCTACCGCCGGTAACAGCTCGCAAATCTTGTACTAACCTGTACGATCCATCGGGCTTTTTTACAGACAAAATAGGAGTATTAAAATCAGATTGACATTTTTTAGTAGTCCTATTTGCAAAAAGTTCTTAATTACTGGACCAATCCCTTCCCTACTTTCCTTTTTTAAGGGGTATTGTCTAATTTTAACCGGTTGTTTTCCTTCTTTAAGCCAGATTTGTACAGGCAGAGCATTCTTTGCTCTCGCCGGTATATTGGAGGCCCACACCCCAGGGAGCAGCTGATCTATTATTTTCTTAATAATTTCTTCTTTGTTTTCAGCCGCAATATCTTTGGTTATTAGCATTAAATTTAACAGTCCCACGTATTGCTGATCATTTACCTCCAAACTAATTTCCCCAGTTTTGAATATTATTTTTGCTTTTAATAGTTCCAATAGATTCTTACCCAAAAGCGCTAATGGAGCATAGGGCGTACGTAAAAACCTGTGAATTCCCCATTGTTTCCCAAACTTATATTTCAATGGGCTACAAAAATAAGCCCTTTCAGATTGGCCAGTTGCCCCCTTTACCGTGACATAATCATCTGTTATTGGTATTAAGGCTTTATTTAGCATTGAATATGTTGCTCCCGTGTTTAACAAAAGTTTTTTTTTCTTTGTTCCCTACTTTTATTGCATCCGGAGGGTCTCCTAGGGTAAGATCCTCTGCTCCGTTCCTCTTTTCAGTCTCCTCTTCTTTGATCATCACCTTTTCTTCCTTCTGGATACCGAAGTTGAAATAGAAATTGCTTTGACTAGAGCAGGGGATGGAACATATGCCGGAGTCGGGATAGAAGAAGAAATCTCAGGAGGTGGAGTGGGACCGGAGCAAGGGATGGGACATAGAAATTTCAGGAGGTGGAATGAGGGAATAGGAGCTGAAGCAACTCTAGCTGGCTTTTTTTTTTTTTTCAGAAGTAGAAGGTAAAGCAGGAGTTGAGGTTAATAACCGTCTTAAATTTGCTTCCCCTCTCACCCCCCTTTGCCTTTTAGCGGGTGGTTCAAACAAATTCCCCGGTTCTTATTCCAGAGGGTTAGCTGGATACACCTTATCAGGGTGTGCGCAGCGTCGGTTTACGGAGCACGTACTGCAACATTATTTTAATTTAGTCTCGTTGTCTTTTTCTAAGACCGATACCAAGGGGTCAGAGGGGGCTCTGGGTCCACAATCTTTCTGTCACTCAGGGTGATTCAGGAGAGAAAAAACCAAAAAAACCCCCAAACGCTCAGCGTAAGTCGCCTCCTCCCATTTCCGTGTCTCAAAAATAACATAAGCCGTAACAAAGTTTCATTATGTAAATGTCCAGCTGAGGGCCACCTGGCTCCCCCCTCAAGTTATAAAGCGGCCACCATTGTGTACAAAACTTTTCAAGGGTCTTTTGGTTCTCTGAGCCTCCGTGCCCCGCTAGCTCCTTCCCATGTGCCAAAACGCACCCCAAAGGACTGGTTTTAGGGATCTCTTTACTCTGGTTAGTTCCCGTCATCCCTCCTTAACAAAACCGGTACCTCTGCTTTAGTTCTTATTATCTTGTCCTTTGCTTCTTGTCCTGCTTTTCACTCAGCAAGACAAGATCCTTGCAATCCTTTCCTAGACTTTTTCTTACAGCCCACAGCTCGGGTACTAAATGTAACTTTCCACTTACCAGCTCCATCAAGGAGCTGTTGTTTACATTTACTGTGCTGGTTAGCAGAAGAACGATAGTAATAGCACCCAGGCACGAGGCCAACCTCTAGATGCACCAAAAACTGCAGGAAAATTCTTACAAATACAAGCTATTTCATTCACTCTTTCTTAACTCTCTAAATTTTCCACAGCTCCCAATCCAAAGCCACAAGTCCTCCAGCAGATGTCCGATATAAACTTTTAAAATATGTTCTCTTATTCCTCCTGTCTGTCCACTAGTTCACTGAATTCACAAACTCCCGTGGGTCAAGCCCAAACCACTGAGGTAAAGGAATTGCTTCTATTCATCCGGTTAGATTGGATCCTTACACTGACGCTGCTCTTATTCTGATTTCAACAATCTGCAAACACAGCCTCTGTACTTAAAATCATATTCATGCCTCATTTCCTAATAAACTCTTTCACTCGGGCTGTGCTTCCCTTATAACTTTTTGCACAAGTCAAAAGGCAGTATTGCCTCAGAAATACAGTTAGAGTGAATATACTGTCTTTGGTAACCACAACGCACGCACCACGGTAACAGCAGGGAGGGAGTTTTTAAGGGTTTCACGCACCCCACTCGCCTCGTTTTTCCCCGGCCGTTTCAGTCGCCCGAGAACTGAACCGCGGGTCCAAACTCCCACTCGCTTCCTGCTAAAAGCACATCTCAAACGAGCTCTCTTTCCCACTCGCTCTCACGATCAGGACACACTCACACGGTTCAAGAACCGTACGCCAGGATTTTGCCTTTACGAGCGCTAGCCCCGCAACGCTAGGGAACAAAGCCCTCTACGGCACAACGAATGGCAAAATCTACTGCCGGACAGAATCGGAGATAGATAAGGATTTGACCGATGTGTCCCAAACCGAGCTGCAGGAGCTATTGGTCAGAGAGCTGAGCAACCTGAACTTTCAAGCAATCGCAAGCGCTTGCCTGTGAACATTTATAACGGTATTTAAGGCGCAGTCAGAACAAGAAAGTGCTTTTTATCACTCGGATCATAGAGTCCCGCGTCTCGGTCTCGGGCACGGCCTCCGTCAAGATGACGGGAGGGATTTTTGTTTCACGGGGAAAAGGGCTACCATTTGGGCCCGGCGCTCCGCGCACAAGACCGAGATTCCGCCCGCCAAAATGCCGAACGGATCGGGATTTCTGCCGGACACAAGCTGCGGCCACTTAGAACCCCGGCTCCCTTTGGAGCCACCAAAGCCTTCTCAAAACCGATACCGGGAGACTGGGGAAGCGAGGATTTTTTCACAGGGAAAAGGACCGCCATTCGTCTCCAGCTCTCCGTGCCCAGGACCGAGATGTTTCACGCTACAATGCCGATCGGACCGGCATTTCTCCGACGCAAAGTGCCACCGCTTAAAACCCCGGCTATTCCTCGAGTGCCGAAAGCCTCCTCTAAATAGGCGTTACGAAACCGGTGAAGCGAGGTTTATTTCACAGACAAATAGGCCACCGTTCGCGTCCGGGGCCCTGCCCCCCGAGACCGAGCTAAAACACCGCACGGATCGGGATTTGTGCCGGACCCGAGCTGCCGCCGATTAGAAACTCGGCCGTCTTTGGTGTGACGAACACCTCCTCCAAACTCGCATCGGGAAACTGGGAACGTGAGTTTTGTTTCAGAGAGAAAAGCGCCGATGTTCTCGTCCAGGGCCCGTGCCCGAGACCGGGCTTCCGCCCGCTAAAATTTCAAACCGATCGGGATTTCTCTCTGACTCGTTTAGCCACCGTTTAGAACCCTCGATGACTTTGGAGCGACAAACGACTCCCCCAAACTCATATTAGCAAACCGGGAGGATGAGTTTAGTTTCACGGGGAAAAGGCCCACAGTCGCCATTTACGGCTTTGCTTCCGCTTGCTAAAATTCTGAAGGAATCGGCATTTCTCTCACGCCCGAGCCGCCGTCACTTACGAGCCTTGCTGCCTTTGGAACGTGAAACAACTGTTCCCAACTGAAGACTGGGGAACTGGGGGTGAGTTTTGCTTCACAGAGAATTTTCATTTTTACTGTTTCTATTTATAATATAGATAACCCTAAATGGAGGTGTCTGTGAGACTTAGGCCATTCATCTCATTCCTTTCTAGTCCCAACTGCTTAGTCACATTTGCTGCACTGCTTAGCAATTGCTAAGGGGCAATTATGCAGCTTAATAAATTACCTGAGTTATTTAGCTATGCTGATGAAACACAAAGTTTTATTTCTGACCTGATTTCTGCCCTTTTTCTCAAAGCAGTTGTTGCCCAAAGGAAAGTGCTTTCATTTCCCTGAAAACTTTTCTTTTATATTGAGAAAAGACTCACCTTTTTCTCCTTGAATTTCCTCCTCTTGAATTCAAGTCAGGAGAGCCAAACAGCTGCAGCTCTTCTGAGGCCTTTTATCCCTGGTGGGATTTGCTCCTCCTCTTCCTGGGTGTGCCAGGCAGGGCCCAATCAGGGGTATATTAACCCCAGGTTTTGCTGAGGGCCTTCATTCCCTCTCAGGGATCAGCTAGGATAAGGGCTCTCCTGCCACTTCTGTGAAGAGGCTGTTTTTCCTTATCTCAGCTTGTTTTCAGGAAATGCTTTTAGGTATCTAAAGCAGCAAAGGCTTTGAAGATTTAGTGAAGAAAACAGCATCAAAATCAGTGAGTATTTGCATCAATGATTTTGGGTTGTGTGTTCAGAGGTGGTAAGGAGCTTTCGGTTTTGTTTTTTTAGGAGGAACACAACTTCCGGAAATTCCAGGTAGCGTCCGGTACTGCACTTGAGATTTTTCGACTCACTTGAAGCTGACACCTCCTCGGGAACCGGCTGCCAGACCTGGTTCAGTGCTCTGAAGACCCCTCTAAAAGCATTACAGGAGTCTGTGATGAAGCCTTCACCTTCTCCTTTTTGAGGGTGCCATCCAGCGTGCCTTCCACAAAGGCAGAGGACTTGCGGTGAGACCGGGATGTCGGGAGGAGGAGGGTGGGTCAACTCCATTTTCAGCCACGCCTCATCACTTTCTCTCTTCTTAAGCCAGGCATACCCTCTGATGGTGGCTTCAGCCTCTGAGAGCTGTCGAAGCTTATGTCCCGAAGACCCGGGCTTTCTCGGGACACGGTGAGTAAGGGAATTGTCAGGTTTTGGCCAATGAGTTTCTTAGCACAAGCAGTGATGTTTCCTTTTCTTTATTCTAGCTGACTCGGAAACATCAGCCCGGTGACTGCAGGAACCTCCCAGAGGGCGGGGCCTCCTTCCTTCCCAGCAGACCCGGATTCTCATCCCCGGACTTCGGAGAGATAAGTGGAGGGCTGCCAACACATAGGGGGTGGGAGCGAGGTGGTGGGTGTGGACATTTTAGGGGGGATCTCGGAGGCAGATTTGCAGATGGGGACGTCCAGGAAGCGGCCCCTTAGGCCCCCTAAAGATGATCTGTTTGATCGCAGCGCCGAGGCACGCAGGGCAGAGCACTCTCCGTGGGTGTTGCGTCACTTGTCCCTCGTGCTTTTCGTGTCTTTTGTCTGTCTTATGTCGCACCTGTTTTTCTCTAGCCCTTTGAGGGGCATCCCGGAATCCCCGGGGTCCCTCTTAACATCTCCGATCTCTGTATTCATCGGCCAGGTGCCAGCGCCTTTTAATTTTCGGCCGGGGAGCTCAGATATCAGAATCTTATCTCTCAATAGTAGCATCCGGTCTGTCTTTTCAGGTCTTGTTCTGAGCTGTATTCACAGCCCTAGCCCTCACAGGTCCATTACAAGGAATTAGGACTTTGAAAACATAGGGGGAGCATCGTGACCCCAGGATTCTCAGGCATCCATCTTTGCTCTCGTTGCGATAAATCATCGTGCTAGCATCTTCTTCCAGGCTCATCGGCTGGCTCTCGGTCTCCTCTCGGTCATCTTCTTTTGCATCCTCTCGGTCCTCGGGGTCATTCTTCCCCCCGAGTGTCTTTTCCTCCCCGTGTCGTCCCCTCGTTCGTCCAGTCCCGTGTCACGGGTGCCTGCACATATTCGGCCCGGAGCTGCTCTGCCCTGCCGCCTTGTTCGGGCATAGATCCCGGAGGACGAGTCCCGGGGACTCGCAATCTGAGAAGGGGGGTGTAGTTGTGCTCTAGGTGTTATCTGTAGAGTGAGCCAGGATGTGTAGTGGTCTTAATGTCTCCTGCAGGGCTCTGACTTTTGTCCTTACTTCCATTCAGATGCAGATGGATTAAATCGGAGTCAGAGGGCCCATCCTCTGGGAGGGGGCTCCCCCTGGAGGTCAGTCACTGTATTTGCAGTGGAAGCATAAAAGGTGTCTGTGTTACAGTATTGTTCTTAGTGCTTTCTTCAGCAGTTCAAGATGGATATCAGCAGACAAGTTCATGTGGACGAGGTGAGCTGTGACCTGTGGGCAGAGTAGTTTCTTTTAGTCAGGTCTCAATTTCAGGTGCAGCTCTCACTATCCCTTACTTTATTTGTGTTTTTTAGCAGTGCACTCACTTGAAGCTGACACCTCCTCGGGAGCTGGCTGCCAGACCTGGTTCAGTGCTCTGAAGACCCCTCTAAAAGCATTACAGGAGTCTGTGATGAAGCCTTCACCTTCTCCTTTTTGAGGGTGCCATCCAGCGTGCCTTCCACAAAGGCAGAGGACTTGCGGTGAGACCGGGATGTCGGGAGGAGGAGGGTGGGTCAACTCCATTTTCAGCCACGCCTCATCACTTTCTCTCTTCTTAAGCCAGGCATACCCTCTGATGGTGGCTTCAGCCTCTGAGAGCTGTCGAAGCTTATGACCCGAAGTCCCGGGCTTTCTCGGGACACGGTGAGTAAGGGAATTGTCAGGTTTTGGCCAATGAGTTTCTTAGCACAAGCAGTGATGTTTCCTTTTCTTTATTCTAGCTGACTCGGAAACATCAGCCCGGTGACCGCAGGAACCTCCCAGAGGGCGGGGCCTCCTTCCTTCCCAGCAGACCCGGATTCTCATCCCCGGACTTCGGAGAGATAAGTGGAGGGCTGCCAACACATAGGGGGTGGGAGCGAGGTGGTGGGTGTGGACATTTTAGGGGGGATCTCGGAGGCAGATTTGCAGATGGGGACGTCCAGGAAGCGGCCCCTTAGGCCCCGTAAAGATGATCTGTTTGATCGCAGCGCCGAGGCACGCCGGGCAGAGCAGTCTCCGTGGGTGTTGCGTCACTTGTCTGTCGTGCTTTTCGTGTCTTTTGTCTGTCTTATGTCGCACCTGTTTTTCTCTAGCCCTTTGAGGGGCATCCCGGAATCCCCGGGGTCCCTCTTAACATCTCCGATCTCTGTATTCATCGGCCAGGTGCCAGCGCCTTTTAATTTTCGGCCGGGGAGCTCAGATATCAGAATCTTATCTCTCAATAGTAGCATCCGGTCTGTCTTTTCAGGTCTTGTTCTGAGCTGTATTCACAGCCCTAGCCCTCACAGGTCCATTACAAGGAATTAGGACTTTGAAAACATAGGGGGAGCATCGTGACCCCAGGATTCTCAGGCATCCATCTTTGCTCTTTTTGCGATAAATCATCGTGCTAGCATCTTCTTCCAGGCTCATCGGCTGGCTCTCGGTCTCCTCTCGGTCATCTTCTTTTGCATCCTTTCGGTCCTCGGGGTCATTCTTCCCCCCGAGTGTCTTTTCCTCCCCGTGTCGTCCCCTCGTTCGTCCCGTCCGTGTCACGGGTGCCTGCACATATTCGGCCCGGAGCTGCTCTGCCCTGCCGCCTAGTTCGGGCATAGATCCCGGAGGACGAGTCCCAGGGACTCGCAATTTGGGACGCCGGGTGTAGTTGTGCTTTAGGCTATATCTGCAGACCGACCCGGGATGTTGGGAGCCGTAGAGCTCTCTTGCGGGGCTTTGACTTTTGTTTTAAGTTCATTTTAGATGCGGCCGGATCCGGTCCGTGGCCAGGGACCCCTTACGGGAGCCGAAAGAAGATGTGAGGTGAGCCGGGGAAGCTGCGCAAAGTATTCCCGGGGATTACTCCGCTCGAGCGAGAGAGTCATATTTACTGTTTTGTCATCTTAGGCACTCGGAGGAGGCAGTTTGGAAACGGCCGCACCGAAGAGGACGCGGAGGAGGTCTCGACTTCCACGGCGCCCACACGTACCGAGGATGGATTTTGTCCCCTCATCTTTCTAAAGATAAGTGTCGGGGCCGGTGGCGGGGAGAAAGGGAAAAGCCTTTAAGGTGACAGGAGGAAATTTGAAGTTAGCTTAGAGGAGAGGGCTGTAGCGGGATGTTCTCTTTGGAGGTAAAGGCAGAGGGTTTATCCTCATCTTCATCGAAGCCTTTGCCGGGCAGGGCAGTTCCGAACCCCGTCCGCTTTCTAGCTCGTTTCGCGTCGTCGGTCTTTTCCTCGTCTCGACGTCGTCGTGGGTCTACCGGCGCCGGGAGCCCGCCTTCCATCTCGTCCCTATCTCCACGTCGACTCGGCGGTCGTCTCTTCATTTCGTCGGTTTACGATCTTCTCGAGTGTCCTCTTAATAGCTTTTGCATTACCTTTCTGTAAGGAGTTACATGTCATCATCACTCGCCCATCTAGGGCTGTATCCGCCCGTATCGCATCGCGTCTCCTTCGCCCGCGTCGTAATCCATTGCATTTCCTTTGCCCGTGTTGTAAATCACTGCATTTCCTTGCCTGTGTTGTAATCCACTGCATTTCCTTGCATGTGTTGTAAATCAATGCATTTCCTTTGCCTGTGTTGTAATCCATTGCATTTCCTTGCCTGTGTTGTAAATCACTGCATTTCCTTGCCTGTGTTGTAAATCACTGCATTTCCTTGCCTGTGTTGTAATCCATTGCATTTCCTTTGCCTGTGTTGTAATTCACTGCATTTCCTTTGCCTGCGTTGTAAATCACTGCATTTCCTTGCCTGTGTTGCAATCCATTGCATTTCCTTTGCCTGTGTTGTAATTCACTGCATTTCCTTTGCCTGCGTTGTAATTCACTGCATTTCCTTTGCCTGCGTTGTAAATCACTGCATTTCCTTGCCTGTGTTGCAATCCATTGCATTTCCTTTGCCTGCGTTGTAAATAACTGCATTTCCTTGCCTGTGTTGTAATCCATTGCATTTCCTTTGCCTGTGTTGTAAATAACTGCATTTCCTTGCCTGTGGTGTAAATCACTGCTTTTCCTTTGCCTGTGTTGTATCCACTGCATTTCCTTGCCTGTGTTGTAATCCATTGCATTTCCTTTGCCTGTGTTGTAAATCACTGCATTTCCTTTGCCTGTGTTGTAATCCACTGCATTTCCTTGCCTGTGTTGTAATCCATTGCATTTCCTTTGCCTGCGTTGTAAATCACTGCATTTCCTTGCCTGTGTTGTAATCCATTGCATTTCCTTTGCCTGTGTTGTAAATCACTGCATTTCCTTGCCTGTGTTGTAATCCATTGCATTTCCTTTCTCTGTGTTGTAAATCACTGCTTTTCCTTTGCCTGTGTTGTAAATCACTGCATTTCCTTTGCCTGTGCCTGTATTGTATCGTACT
The DNA here is from genome assembly GCF_052056855.1 of Sturnus vulgaris. NCBI lineage: Eukaryota > Metazoa > Chordata > Aves > Passeriformes > Sturnidae > Sturnus > Sturnus vulgaris. The sequence continues at coordinate 2,901 of NW_028276478.1, read as the reverse complement.
GTATTGCATTGTATCGCTTGTCGCTGTGATTATGCTTGGAGCTGCCCTGCCCTGGCACATAGTTGCTTTTAGGTAGATCAGTTAGAAAACTTTATTGTTCCTCTCTTTTCTCTGGGGCTCTTGGTAGACAATATGTCGGATAACTCTGGCTCTCAAGTAAGTAACCACTCGGCCACCGCCTCTTGTCTCGTAGGTCCCCGAGGCGGATCGGTCTCAGCGATCTCCGACGCCACCGTTCTTTCCCGGAATATAGCGTCCGATGTCGAAGAGCGGCGGACGAAGATCGCCGCGGCATCCTCTTTAGCGTGCCATTTCAAGTAAGGGTTCCGGTCGGCAGGTAAGTCGAAAAGAGCGCGGCCACGTCTGCACGTTGAGAGTTTGCGAGCGTGCGTGCGTGGGAGCGTGCGTGATGACGTGTTCGAACCTATTGCGTGTGGACTTTTGCTCTTTCAGGATTTTCAACTCATTTTTAAATTTAGAATAAAAAATCCCCGCCGGGGTTTTTTTTTTTTTTCCCCCCGGCTGGGTTTTTTTTTTCCTCGGTCCCGGCCGGTCCGCGAGGCGAAGTTCATCGCCAAAGTTAGGGCGCGGACCGTCAGGGACCGGGGTTTTCGTCAGGCAGGACGATTTTTGAGACTCCCGGGAACCACGTTCCCGAGGACACCGATGGCCACGGTGCACCGTAGGCGTGGAGATGCAAGCGAGTGCGAGTTTGAGTCCGAGTCGAAAGAGTCACGGGTTTTTAGCGTGCCCGCTTCTGTTGTGGGTTTCTTGTATAAACAAATCTAGCCATAATCGATACTTTAGCAATGCTTGTCTCGTAGGTCCCCGAGGCGGAACGGTCTCAGCGATCTCCGACGCCATCCGTTCTTTCCCGGAATATAGCGTCCGATGTCGAAGAGCGGCGGACGAAGATCGCCGGCGGCATCCTCTTTAGCGTGCCATTTCAAGTAAGGGTTCCGGTCGGCAGGTAAGTCGAAAAGAGCGCGGCCACGTCCGCACGTGAGAGTTTGGCGAGCGTGCGTGCGTGGGAGCGTGCGTGATGACGTGTTCTAACCTATTGCGTGTGACTTTTGCCTTTCAGGATTTTCACTCATTTTTTAAATTTAGAATAAAAAATCCCCAGCCGGGGGTTTTTTTTTTTTTCCCCCCGGCTGGGTTTTTTTTTTTCCTCGGTCCCGGCCGGTCCGCGAGGCGAAGTTCATCGCCAAAGTTAGGGCGCGGACCGTCCAGGGACCGGGGTTTTCGTCAGGCAGGACGATTTTTGAGACTCCCGGGAACCACGTTCCCGAGGACACCGATGGCCACGGTGCACCGTAGGCGTGGAGATGCAAGTGAGTGCGAGTTTGAGTCCGAGTCGAAAGATCGTATTTGTAATCGAATTTGTATCCGAACGTGCCTTTGTACACATTGTTTTGCTGCGCCGTAAATAAAACAATTCAATCCGTCACCAGAATCACCCCGAATAAAGATACCCCTTTCCCTCCCCGCCCCCCCCCGGCTCCTGTCTTTATTTGGTGTGATTTAGTTATTTTTCTCTCTCTGATTCTCCTCTTCTTTTTCTCTCTGTTTTTCCTATTGTTTCTCTCTCTGTCTCTGTTCTTTTTCTCTCTGTTTCTCTTCTTGTTTCTCTCTTGTGTCTCTGTTCTTGTTTCTCTCTGTGTCTTTTGTTCTTGTTTTTCTCTGTCTCTGTTCTTGTTTCTCTCTCTGTGTCTCTGTTCTTGTTTCTCTCTGTGTCTCTGTTCTTGTTTCTCTCTCTGTCTCTGTTCTTTTTCTCTCTGATTCTCTTCTTGTTTCTCTGTGTCTCTGTTCTTGTTTCTCTCTGTGTCTGTGTTCTTGTTTCTCTCTCTGTCTCTGTTCTTTTTTCTCTCTGATTCTCTTCTTGTTTCTCTGTGTCTCTGTTCTTGTTTCTCTCTGTGTCTGTGTTCTTGTTTTCTCTCTCTGTCTCTGTTCTTTTTCTCTCTGATCTCTTCTTGTTTCTCTGTGTCTCTGTTCTTGTTTCTCTCTGTGTCTGTGTTCTTGTTTCTCTCCTCTGTGTCTCTGTTCTTGTTTCTCTCTGCGTCTCTGTCTTGTTTTTCTCTGTCTGTTTTCTGTTTCTCTCTCTGTGTCTCTGTTCTTGTTTCTCTCTGAGTCTCTGTTCTTGTTTTTCTGTGTCTCTTCTGTTTCTCTGATTCTCTTCTTTCTCTGATTCTCTTTCTCTCTCTTCTTCTTCTTTCTCTCTCTCTACTTCTTCTTTCTCTCTCTCTCTCTTCTTCTTTCTCTCTCTCTTCTTCTTCTTTCTCTCTCTCTCTCTTCTTCTTTCTCTCTCTCTTCTTCTTCTTTCTCTCTCTCTCTTCTTCTTTCCTCTCTCTCTCTTCTTCTTCTTTCTCTCTCTCTCTCTTCTTCTTTCTCTCTCTCTCTCTTCTTCTTCTTTCTCTCTCTCTCTCTTTCTTCTTTCTCTCTCTCTCTCTTCTTCTTCTTTCTCTCTCTCTCTCTCTCTTCTTCTTTTCTCTCTCTCTCTCTTCTTCTTCTTTCTCTCTTCTATCTATATTTAGTTTCTAGATTTATAAAAAAAGCAGCAGTAGAACGTTTCTGGCTCCCGGGAAGTAAATAAACATTTAAAATTTAAATACCAATATTTACTCCCCGGGAGCCAGAAACGTTCTACTGCTGCACCAGACTTTTAGTTTTTATTCTTTTTATATATATACATATATATACCTATATACACACCTATATATATACAGGTATATACACACATATACACACATGTACATACACACATAAATGCATACATAGACACACACACAGGGGGCGGGGCCGGCAAGGGGGGCGGGGCCAGGGAGGGGGGGCGGGACGAGGGAGGGGGGACGGGGCCAGGGAGAGGGGGGCGGGACGAGGGAGGGGGGACGGGGCCAGGGA